>NC_089257.1:89950870-90250870 GCF_963930625.1 Muntiacus reevesi
AATCACGTGGGAATCACGTTGGAATCACGTGGGAATCACTTGTCAATCACGTGGGAATCATGTGTGAATCACGTGGGTATCACGTGGGAATCACGTGGGAATCACGTGTCAATCATGTGTGAAACACGTGGGAATCACGTGTCAATCACGTGGGTATCACGTGGTAATCACGTAGGAATCACGTGTCAGTCACGTGAGATTCACGTGGGAATCACGTGGGAATCAAGTGTCAATCACGAGGGAATCACGTGGAAATCATGTGTCAATCACGTGTCAATCACGTGGGAATCACGTGGGAATCACATGGGAATCACGTGTCAATCATGTGGGAATCACGTGGGAATCATGCGTAAATCATGTGGGAATCATGTGGGAATCACGTGGGAATCCCATGGGAATCATGTGGGGGAATCACGTGGGAATCACGTGTCGATCACGTGGGAATCATGTGGGAATCACGTGTCAATCACGAGGGAATCAAGTGGGAATCACATGGGAATCACTTGGGAATCACGTGGGAATCACCTGTCAATCACGTTGGAATCATGTGGGAATCACGTGTCAATCAAGAGGGAATCACGTGGGAATCACGTGGGAATCACTTGGGAATCACGTGGGAATCACGTGTCATTCACGTGGGAATCACGTGGGAATCACATGGGAATCACGTGAGAATCACCTGTCAATCATGTGGGAATCACGTGGGAATCACGTGGGAATCACCTGTCAATCTTGTGGGAAACACTTGGGAATCACGTGGGAGTCACGTGGGTATCACGTGGGAATCACGTGTCAATAACATGGGAATCAGGTGGGAATCACGTGGGAATCACGTGGGAATCACGTGGGAATCATGTATCAATCACGTGGGCATCACGTAGTCATCACGTGGGAAACACGTGGGAATCACGTGGGAATCACGTGGGAATCACGTGTCAATCACGTGGGAATCACGTGGGAGTCACGTGGGAATCACGTGGGAATCACCTGTCAATCACGTGGGCATCACGGAGCCATCACGTGTCAATCACGTGTCAATCACGTGGGTATCATGTGGGAATCACGTGGGAATCATGTGTCAATCACGTGGGAATCACTTGGGAATCACGTGGGCATCAAGTTGGCATCACGTGGCAATCATGTGGGAATCACATGTCAATCTCTTGGGAATCACGTGGGAATCACGTGGGAAATACGTGGTAATCACGTGTCAATCACGTGGGTATCACGTGGGAATCACGTGGGAATCACTTGATAATCACGTGTCAGTCATGTGACAATCACGTGGGAATCACGTGGGAATCTCTTGTCAATCACAGCGGAGCCCGGGGGAGTCATGTGGGAATCACGTGGGAATCACGTGTCAATCACGTGGGAATCATGTGGGAATCACGTGTAAATCACGTGTCAATCACGTGGGAATCACCAGGGAATCTCATGTCAATCACAGGGAAATCACGTGGGAATCACATGTCCATAACGTGGGAATCACGTGTCAATCACATGGGAATCACGTGGGAATCACGTGGGAATCACGTGTCACTCACGTGGGAGTCACGTGGGAATCATGTGGGAATCACGTGGGAATCAAGTGGGAATCACGTGTAAATCACGTGGGAATCATTTGGGAATCACGTGTCAATCACGTGGGAATCACGTGGGAATCACGTGGGAATCACATGGGAATCAGTGGGAATCACATCTCAATCACGTGGGAATCACGTGGGAATCATGTGTGTATCATCTGTCAATCACGAGGGAATCACGTGAGAATCACGTGTCAATCATGTGGGAATCACGTTTGAATCACGTGGGAATCACGTGTCAATCACGTGGGAATCATGTGTGAATCAGGTGGGAATCACGTGGCAATCACGTTTGAATCACTTGGGAATCACGTGTCAATGACGTGAGAATCACGGGTCAATCACGTGGGAAACACGTTTGAATCACGTGGGAATCACGTGTTAATCACGTGGGTGTCACATTTGAATCACGTGGGAATCACGTGTCAATCACGTGAGAATCACGTGTCAATCACGTGGGAATCACGTTTGAATCACATGGGAATCACGTGTCAATCACGAGGGAATCACGAGTGAATCAGGTTGGAATCACGTGTCAATCACTTAGGAATCACGCGTGAATCACGTGAGAATCACGTGGAAATCACGTGTAAATCACGTGTCAATCACATTGGATTCACGTGGGAATCACCTGTCAATCACGTGGGAATCACGTGTCAATCACGTGGGAATCACGTGGGAAACACGTGGGAATCACTTGGGAATCATGTGTCAGTCACGTGGGAATCATGTGGGAACCACGTGTCAATCACGTGGGAATCACGTGTCAATCACGTGGGAATCACGTGGTAATCACGTGTCAATCACGTGGAATCACATGAGAATCACGTGGGAATCACGTGAGAATCACGTGAGAATCACGTGTCAATCACGTGGGAATCACGTGGGAATCACCTGGGAATCACGTGGGAATCACGTGGGAATCACGTGGGAATCACATGTCAATCAGGTGGGAATCATGTGGGAATCACGTGGGAATCACGTGTCATTCACGAGGGAATCACATGGGAATCACGTGTCAATCACGTGGGAATCACATGTCAATCACGTGGGAATGAAATGGAAAACACGTGGAAATCAAGTGTCAATCACGTGGGAATCAACTGGGAATCTCAAGTCAATCACGGGGGATTCACGTGTGAATCACCTGTCAATCACGTGGGAATCACGTGGGAATCACGTGTCAATCACGTGGGAATCACGTGGAATTCACGTGGGAATCATGTGGGAATCACATGTCAGTCACCTGGGAGTCACGTGGGAATCACGTGGGAATCACGTGGCAATCAAGTGGGAATCACATGTAAATCACGTGGGAATCATGTGGGAATCACGTGTCAATCACGAGGGAATCTCGTGGGAATCACGTGGGAATCACTTGGGAATCACGTGGGAATCAGGTGTCATTCACGGGGGAATCACGTGGGAATCACTTGGGAATCACGTGGAATCACGTGGGAATTATGTGGGAATCACGTGAGAGTCACATCTCAATCACGTGGGAATCATGTGGGAATCATGTGTCAATCACGAGGGAATCTCGTGGGGAATCACGAGGGAATCACGTGGGAATCACTTGGGAATCACGTGTCATTCACGGGGGAATCACGTGGGAATCAATTGGGAATCACGTGGAATCACTTGGGAATCACGTGGGAATCACGTGGGAAACCCGTGGTAATCACGTGTCAATCACGTGGGTATCACGTGGGAATCACGTGGGAATCACTTGATAATCACGTGTCAGTCATGTGAGAATCATGTGGGAATCACGTGGGAATCTCTTGTCAATCACGGCGGAGCCCGGGGGAGTCATGTGGGAATCACGTGGGAATCACGTGTCAATTACGTGGGAATCTCGTGGGAATCAATTGTCAATAACGTGAGAATCAAGTGGTAATCACATGTCAATCACGTCGGGATCACGTGGGAATCACGTGTCAATTATGTGGATATCACGTGGGAATCACGTGGGAATCATATGACAATCACGTGGAAATCACTTGGGAATCACGTGAGAATCACCTGTCAATCACGTGGGAATCATGTGGGAATCACGTGTCAATCACGAGGGAATCACGTGGGAATCACGTGGGAATCACTTGGGAATCACGTGGGAATCACGTGTCATTCACGTGGGAATCACGTGGGAATCACATGAGAATCACGTGGGAATCACCTGTCAATCACGTGGGAATCTCGTGGGAATCACGTGGGAATCACCTGTCAATCACGTGGGAATCACTTGGGAATCACGTGGGAGTCACGTGGGTATCACCTGGGAATCACGTGTCAATAACGTGGGAATCAGGAGGGAATCACGTGGGAATCACGTGGGAATCATGTGCGAATCACGTGGGAATCATGTATCAATCACGTGGGCATCACGTAGTCATCACGTGGGAAACACGTGGGAATCACGTGGGAATCACGTGGGAATCACGTGTCAATCACGTGGGAATCACGTGGGAGTCACGTGGGAATCACGTGGGAATCACCTGTCAATCACGTGGGCATCACGTAGCCATCACGTGGGAAACACGTGGGAATCAGGTGGGAATCACGTGTCAATCACGTGGGATTCACGTGGGTGTCACGTGGGAATCACGTGGGAATCACCTGTCAATCACGTGGGCAACACGTAGTCATCAGGTGGGAAACACGTGGGAATCACGTGGCAATCACGTGGGAATCACTTGTCAATCACGAGGGAATCACGTGGGAAGAACGTGGTAATCAAATGTCAATCACGTGGGAATCACGTGGGAATCACGTGTCAATCACGTGGGAATCACGTGGAATTCACGTGGGAATCATGTGGGAATCACATGTCAGTCACCTGGGAGTCACGTGGGAATCACGTGGGAATCACGTGGCAATCAAGTGGGAATCACATGTAAATCACGTGGGAATCATGTGGGAATCACGTGTCAATCACGAGGGAATCTCGTGGGAATCACGTGGGAATCACTTGGGAATCACGTGGGAATCAGGTGTCATTCACGGGGGAATCACGTGGGAATCACTTGGGAATCACGTGGAATCACGTGGGAATTATGTGGGAATCACGTGAGAGTCACATCTCAATCACGTGGGAATCATGTGGGAATCATGTGTCAATCACGAGGGAATCTCGTGGGGAATCACGAGGGAATCACGTGGGAATCACTTGGGAATCACGTGTCATTCACGGGGGAATCACGTGGGAATCAATTGGGAATCACGTGGAATCACTTGGGAATCACGTGGGAATCACGTGGGAAACCCGTGGTAATCACGTGTCAATCACGTGGGTATCACGTGGGAATCACGTGGGAATCACTTGATAATCACGTGTCAGTCATGTGAGAATCATGTGGGAATCACGTGGGAATCTCTTGTCAATCACGGCGGAGCCCGGGGGAGTCATGTGGGAATCACGTGGGAATCACGTGTCAATTACGTGGGAATCTCGTGGGAATCAATTGTCAATAACGTGAGAATCAAGTGGTAATCACATGTCAATCACGTCGGGATCACGTGGGAATCACGTGTCAATTATGTGGATATCACGTGGGAATCACGTGGGAATCATATGACAATCACGTGGAAATCACTTGGGAATCACGTGAGAATCACCTGTCAATCACGTGGGAATCATGTGGGAATCACGTGTCAATCACGAGGGAATCACGTGGGAATCACGTGGGAATCACTTGGGAATCACGTGGGAATCACGTGTCATTCACGTGGGAATCACGTGGGAATCACATGAGAATCACGTGGGAATCACCTGTCAATCACGTGGGAATCTCGTGGGAATCACGTGGGAATCACCTGTCAATCACGTGGGAATCACTTGGGAATCACGTGGGAGTCACGTGGGTATCACCTGGGAATCACGTGTCAATAACGTGGGAATCAGGAGGGAATCACGTGGGAATCACGTGGGAATCATGTGCGAATCACGTGGGAATCATGTATCAATCACGTGGGCATCACGTAGTCATCACGTGGGAAACACGTGGGAATCACGTGGGAATCACGTGGGAATCACGTGTCAATCACGTGGGAATCACGTGGGAGTCACGTGGGAATCACGTGGGAATCACCTGTCAATCACGTGGGCATCACGTAGCCATCACGTGGGAAACACGTGGGAATCAGGTGGGAATCACGTGTCAATCACGTGGGATTTACGTGGGTGTCACGTGGGAATCACGTGGGAATCACCTGTCAATCACGTGGGCAACACGTAGTCATCAGGTGGGAAACACGTGGGAATCACGTGGCAATCACGTGGGAATCACTTGTCAATCACGAGGGAATCACGTGGGAAGAACGTGGTAATCAAATGTCAATCACGTGGGAATCACGTGGGAATCACGTGTCAATAACGTGGGTATCACGTGGGAATCACGTGGGAATCACGTGTTATTCACGTGTGAAACACGTGGGAATCACGTGTCAATCAAGTGAGTATCAAGTGGGAATCACGTGGGAATCACGTGTCAATAACGTGGGAATCAGGTGGGAATCACGTGGGAATCATGTATCAATCACGTGGGCATCACGTAGTCATCACGTGGGAAACACGTGGGAATCACGTGGGAATCACGTGGGAATCACGTGTCAATCACGTGGGAATCACGTGGGAGTCACGTGGGAATCACGTGGGAATCACCTGTCAATCACGTGGGCATCACGGAGACATCACGTGTCAATCACGTGTCAATCACGTGGGTATCATGTGGGAATCACGTGGGAATCATGTGTCAATCACCAGGGAATCACTTGGGAATCACGTGGGCATCAAGTTGGCATCACGTGGCAATCATGTGGGAATCACGTGTCAATCACTTGGGAATCACGTGGGAATCACGTGGGAATCACGTGGCAATCATGTGGGAATCAAGTGTCAATAACTTGGGAATCACGTGGGAATCACATGGGAATCACGTGGTAATCACGTGGAAATCACGTGGGAAACACGTAGTAATCACGTGTCAATCACGTGGGTATCACGTGGGAATCAGTTGGGAATCACTTGGGAATCACGTGTCAGTCATGTGTGAATCACGTGGGAATCACGTGTGAATCACGTGGGAATCACTTGTCAATCACGTGGGAATCAATTGTCAATCACGTGGGAATCACGTGGGAAGAACGTGGTAATCAAATGTCAATCACGTGGGAATCACGTGGGAATCACGTGTTATTCACGTGTGAAACACGTGGGAATCACGTGTCAATGAAGTGAGTATCACGTGGGAATCACGTGGGAATCACGTGTCAGTCACGTGAGAATCACGTGGGAATCACGTGGGAATCACGTGTCAATCACGTGAGAATCATGTGGAATCACGTGTCAATCATGAGGAAATCACGTGGGAATAACATGTCATTCACGTGGGAATCACGTGGGAATCACGTGGGAATCACATAACAATCACGTGTTAATCACGTGGGAATCGCATGAGATTCACGTGGAAATCACGTGGTAATCACGTGTGAATCACGTGGGCATCACGTGGGCATCATGTGGGAATCATTTGGGAATAACGTGAGAATCACGTGTCAATCATGTGGGAATCACGTGGAAATCACGTGGGAATCACGTGAGATTCACGTGTCAATCACGTGTCAATCACGTGTCAATCACTTGGAAGTCACCTGGGAATCACGTGGGAATCACTTGTCAATAACGTGGGAATCATGTGGGAATCAAGTGTCAATGGCGTGGGAATCATGTGGGAATCACATTGGTATCACGTAGGAATCACGTGGGAATCACCTGGGAATCACGTGTCAAACACGTGGGAATCACGTCGGAATCACGTGGGAAACACGTGGGAATCACGTGTTAATCTCGTGGGAATCGCGTGTCAATCACGTGGGAATCACGTCGGAATCACATGGGAATCACGTAGGAATCACGGGTCAGTCACGTGAGAGTCACTTGAGAATCCCGTGGGAATCACGTGTCAATCACGTGGGAATCACGTTGGAATCACGTGGGAATCACTTGTCAATCACGTGGGAATCATGTGTGAATCACGTGGGTATCACGTGGGAATCACGTGGGAATCACGTGTCAATCATGTGTGAAACACGTGGGAATCACGTGTCAATCACGTGGGTATCACGTGGTAATCACGTAGGAATCACGTGTCAGTCACGTGAGATTCACGTGGGAATCACGTGGGAATCAAGTGTCAATCACGAGGGAATCACGTGGAAATCATGTGTCAATCACGTGTCAATCACGTGGGAATCACGTGGGAATCACATGGGAATCACGTGTCAATCATGTGGGAATCACGTGGGAATCATGCGTAAATCATGTGGGAATCATGTGGGAATCACGTGGGAATCCCATGGGAATCATGTGGGGGAATCACGTGGGAATCACGTGTCGATCACGTGGGAATCATGTGGGAATCACGTGTCAATCACGAGGGAATCAAGTGGGAATCACATGGGAATCACTTGGGAATCACGTGGGAATCACCTGTCAATCACGTTGGAATCATGTGGGAATCACGTGTCAATCAAGAGGGAATCACGTGGGAATCACGTGGGAATCACTTGGGAATCACGTGGGAATCACGTGTCATTCACGTGGGAATCACGTGGGAATCACATGGGAATCACGTGAGAATCACCTGTCAATCATGTGGGAATCACGTGGGAATCACGTGGGAATCACCTGTCAATCTTGTGGGAAACACTTGGGAATCACGTGGGAGTCACGTGGGTATCACGTGGGAATCACGTGTCAATAACATGGGAATCAGGTGGGAATCACGTGGGAATCACGTGGGAATCACGTGGGAATCATGTATCAATCACGTGGGCATCACGTAGTCATCACGTGGGAAACACGTGGGAATCACGTGGGAATCACGTGGGAATCACGTGTCAATCACGTGGGAATCACGTGGGAGTCACGTGGGAATCACGTGGGAATCACCTGTCAATCACGTGGGCATCACGGAGCCATCACGTGTCAATCACGTGTCAATCACGTGGGTATCATGTGGGAATCACGTGGGAATCATGTGTCAATCACGTGGGAATCACTTGGGAATCACGTGGGCATCAAGTTGGCATCACGTGGCAATCATGTGGGAATCACATGTCAATCTCTTGGGAATCACGTGGGAATCACGTGGGAAATACGTGGTAATCACGTGTCAATCACGTGGGTATCACGTGGGAATCACGTGGGAATCACTTGATAATCACGTGTCAGTCATGTGACAATCACGTGGGAATCACGTGGGAATCTCTTGTCAATCACAGCGGAGCCCGGGGGAGTCATGTGGGAATCACGTGGGAATCACGTGTCAATCACGTGGGAATCATGTGGGAATCACGTGTAAATCACGTGTCAATCACGTGGGAATCACCAGGGAATCTCATGTCAATCACAGGGAAATCACGTGGGAATCACATGTCCATAACGTGGGAATCACGTGTCAATCACATGGGAATCACGTGGGAATCACGTGGGAATCACGTGTCACTCACGTGGGAGTCACGTGGGAATCATGTGGGAATCACGTGGGAATCAAGTGGGAATCACGTGTAAATCACGTGGGAATCATTTGGGAATCACGTGTCAATCACGTGGGAATCACGTGGGAATCACGTGGGAATCACATGGGAATCAGTGGGAATCACATCTCAATCACGTGGGAATCACGTGGGAATCATGTGTGTATCATCTGTCAATCACGAGGGAATCACGTGAGAATCACGTGTCAATCATGTGGGAATCACGTTTGAATCACGTGGGAATCACGTGTCAATCACGTGGGAATCATGTGTGAATCAGGTGGGAATCACGTGGCAATCACGTTTGAATCACTTGGGAATCACGTGTCAATGACGTGAGAATCACGGGTCAATCACGTGGGAAACACGTTTGAATCACGTGGGAATCACGTGTTAATCACGTGGGTGTCACATTTGAATCACGTGGGAATCACGTGTCAATCACGTGAGAATCACGTGTCAATCACGTGGGAATCACGTTTGAATCACATGGGAATCACGTGTCAATCACGAGGGAATCACGAGTGAATCAGGTTGGAATCACGTGTCAATCACTTAGGAATCACGCGTGAATCACGTGAGAATCACGTGGAAATCACGTGTAAATCACGTGTCAATCACATTGGATTCACGTGGGAATCACCTGTCAATCACGTGGGAATCACGTGTCAATCACGTGGGAATCACTTGGAAATCATGTGGCAATCACGAGGGAATCACATGGGAATCACGAGGAAATCATGTGTCAATCACGTGGGCATCAGGTGGGCATCACGTGGGAAACACGTGGCAATCACGTGTCATTCACGTGGGAATCACGTGGGAATCACGTGTCAATCACGTGAGAATCACTTGGGAATCATGTGGCAATCACGAGGGAATCATGTGGGAATCACATGTCATTCACGTGTGAATCACGTGGGAATCACGTGGCAATCACCTGGTAATCTTGTGTCAATCACGTGGGAATCACGTGGAAATCACGTGTCAATCACGAGGGAATCACGTGGGAATCACGTGGGAATCACGTGTCAATCACGAGGGAATCACGTGGGAATCACGTGGGAATCACATGTCAATCACGTGGGAATCACGTGGGAATAACGTGTCAATCTCGTGTGCATCACGTGGGCATCTCGTTGGAATCACGTGGGAATCACATGGGAATCACGTGGGAATCACTTGGAAATCACGTGTCAATCACGTGGGAATCACGTGTGAATCACGTGGGAATCACGTGGCAATCACGTGGGAATCACGTGGGAATCACGTGGCAATCACGAGGGAATCACGTGGGAATCACGACGGAATCATGTGTCAATCACGTGGGCATCAGGTGGGCATCACATGGGAAACACGTGGGAATCACGTGTCTTTCTCCTGGGAATCACATGGGAATCACGTGTCAATCACGTGGGAATCACGTGTCAATCACTTGGGAATCACATGAAAATCATTTGTCAATCACGAGGGAATCACATGGGAATCAGGTGGGAATCACTTGTCTATCACGAGGGAATCACGTGGGAATCTTGTGAGAACCACGTGGAAATCACGTGTCAATCACGTGTCAATCACGTGTGCATCACGTGGGCATAAAGTGGGAATCACGTGGGAATCAGGTGGGAATCACGTATCAATCACGTGGAATCACGTGAGAATCACGTGGTAATCACGCGTCAATCACGTGTCAATCATGTGGGAATCACGTGGGAATCACGTGTTCATCGCGTGGGAATCACGTGGGAATAACGTGGGAATCACGTGGGAATCACATGTCAATCACGTTGGAATCACATTGGAATCACGTGTCAATCACGTGGTAATCACTTGTCCAGCACGTGGGAATCACGAGGGAATAACGTCAATCACGTGGTAATCACCTGTCAATCACGTGGGAATCACGTGGAAATCACGTGTCAATCACGTGGGAATCAAGTGGGAATCACGTGGGAATCATGTGTCAATCATGTGGGAATCACATGTAAATCACGTGGGAATCACGTGTCAATCACGTGGGATTCAATTGGGAATTCCGTGGGAATCACGTGTTAATCACATGGGAATCACGTGGGATGCTCGTGGTAATCTCTTGTCAATCACGTGGGAATCACGTGGGAATAACGTGGGAATCACTTGTCAATCACGTGGAAATCACGTGGGAATCACGTGGGAATCATGCGTCAATCACGTGGGAATCACGTGGGAGTCACTTGGGAATCACGTGGGAATCACGTTGGAATCACGTGTCAATCACGTGGGAATCACGTCGGAATCACGTGGGAATAACGTGTCAATCACGTGGGAATCACGTGAGAATCTCTTGGGAATCATATGTCAATTACGTGGGTATCAGGTGGGGATCACGTGGGAATCACGTGGGAATCACATGTCAATCACGTTGGAATCACGTGGGAATCACGTGTCAATCACGTGGTAATCACAAGGGAATCACGTGTCAATCATGTCGGAATCACGTGGGAATCACGTTGAATCACGTCTCAATCACGTGGGAATCTCATGGGAATCACGTGGTAATCACATGTCAATCAGGCAGGAATCACGTGGGAATCACGTGTGACTCACATGGAAATCATGTGAGAATCATGTGTGAATCACTTGGGAATCACGTGTCAATCACGTCGGAATCATGTGTCAATCACGTGGGCATCACGTGGGAATCATTTGGAAATCACGTGGAATCACGTGTCAATCACGTGGGCATCACGTGGGCATCACGTGGGTATCATTTGGGAATCACGTCGGAGTCACGTGGGAATCACGTTGGAATCACGTGGGAATCACGTGTCAATCACGTGGGAATCACGTGGGGAACAGGTGGGAATAACGTGTAAATCACGTGGGAATCACATGGGAATCACGTGAGAATCTCCTGGGAATCACATGTCAATTACGTGTGTATCAGGTGGGAATCACGTGGGAATCACGTGTCAATCACGTGGGAATCACGTGGGAATCACGTGTCAATCACGTGGTAATCACGTGGTAATCACTTGTCCATCACGTGGGAATCATGTAGGAATAACGTGGAAATCACGTGGGAATCACATGTCAATCACGTGGGAATCACATGGAAACACGTGGGAATCAAGTGTCAATCACCTTGGAAACACGTGGGCATCACGTGTGAATCACGTGGGAATCACAAGGGAATCACGTGTCAATCATGTGGGAATCACGTGGGAATCACGTGTGAATCACGTCTCAATCACTTGGGAATCTCATGGGAATCACGTGGTAATCACATGTCAATCAGGTAGGAATCACGAGGAAATCACGTGTGATTCACATGGAAATCATGTGAGAATCATGTGTGAATCACTTGGGAATCACGTGTCAATCACGTGGGAATCATGTGGGAATCAAGTCGGAATCACATATCAATCACGTGGGTACCACGTGTCAATCACGTGGGAATCACGTGGGAGTCACGTGGGAATCATATGGGAATCACGTGGTAATCATGTGGGAATCACGTGGGAATCACGATTCAATCACGTGGGAATCATGTTGGAATCACGTGTCAATCACTTGGGAATCACTTGGGAATCACGTGGGAATCACTTGTCAATCACGTGAGCATCACGTGCGAATCACCTGGGAATCACATTGGAATCACATGTCAATCACGTGGGAATCACGTTTGAGTCATGTGAGAATCACGTGGGAATCACGTGTCAGTCACGTTGGAATCACGTGGGAATCACGTGTCAATGACATGGGAATCACGTGGGAATCACGTGTCAATCACGTGGGAATTATGTGGGAATCACGTGGGAATCACTTGAAATCACGTGGGAATCATCTGGGAGTCACGTGTCAATCACGTGGGAAACACGTGCGAGTCACTTGGGAATCACGTGGGAATCACGTGTCAATCACGTGGGATTCACTTGGGAATACCGTGGGAATCACGTGTCAATCACGTGGGAATCAGATGGGAATCACGTGGAATCACGTGTCAATCACGTGGGAATCACGTGGGAATAACTTGTCAATCACGTGAGCATCAAGTGGGAGTCACCTGGGAATCACATTATAATCACCTGTCAATCACGTGGGAATCACGTGGGAATCATTTGAGAATCACGTGGGAATCACGTGTCAATCACGTGGGAATCACATGGGAATCACGTGGGATGCTCGTGGGAATCTCTTGTCAATCACGTGGGAATCACGTGGGAATCACAAGGGAATCACGTGTCAATCATGTGGGAATCACGTGGGAATCACGTGCGAATCACATCTCAGTCACGTGGGAATCTCATGGGAATCACGTGTCAATCACGTGGGAATCACGTGGGAATCACAAGGGAATCACGTGTCAATCATGTGGGAATCACGTGGGAATCACGTGCGAATCACGTCTCAGTCACGTGGGAATCACAAGGGAATCACGTGTCAATCACGTGGGAATCACGTCGGAATCACGTGGGAATAACGTGTCAATCACGTGGGAATCACGTGGGAATCACGTGAGAATCTCCTGGGAATCACATGTCAATTACATGGGTATCAGGTGGGGATCACGTGGGAATCACGTGTCAATCACGTGGGAATCACGTGGGAATCACGTGGGAATCACGTGCCAATCACGTGGGAATCACGCATCAATCACGAGGGAATCACTTGGGAATCACGAGTCAATCACGAGGGAATCACGTGGGAATCACATGGGAATCACGTGGGAATCACGTGGGAATCACGTGTCAATCACGTGGGAATCACGTGGGAATCACGTGTCAATCCCGTGGGAATCACGTTTGAATCACGTGGGAATCTCGTGTCAATCACGTGGGAATCACGTCAGAATCACGTGGGAATAACGTGTCAATCACATGGTAATCACGTGGGAATCACGTGAGAATCTCCTGGGAATCACATGTCAATTACGTGGGTATTAGGTGGGGATCACGTGGGAATCACGTGGGAATCACGTGTCAATCACGTGGGAATCACGTGGGAATCACGTGGGAATCACGTGCCAATCACGTGGGAATCACGCGTCAATCACGTGGGAATCACGTGTATATCACATGGGAATCACATGGGAATCACGTGGGAATCACGTGTCAATCACGTGGGAATCACGTGGGAATCACGTGTCAATCCCGTGGGAATCACGTTTGAATCACGTGGGAATCACGTGTCAATCACGTGGGAATCACGTGGGAATCACGTGGGAATCACGTGTCAATCACGTGGGAATCACTTGGGAATCACGTGTCAATCACGTGGGTATCATGTGTCAATCACGTGGGAATCATTCGTCAATCAAGTGTGAATCACGTGGGAGTCACGTGGGAATCACATTGGAATCACGTGGTAATCATGTGGGAATCACATGGGAATCAGGATTCCATCACGTGGGAATCATGTTGGAATCGCGTGTCAATCACGAGGGAATCACGTGGGAGTCATGTGTGAATCACGTGTCAATCACATGGGAATCACGTGGGAATCACGAGTCAATCACGTGGGAGTCATGTGGAAATCAGGTCGGAATCACGTGTAAATCACGTGGGAATCACGTGGGCATCACGTGGGAATCATTTGGAAATCACGTGGAATCACGTGTCAATCACGTGTCCATCAGGTGGGCATCACGTGGGTATCATTTGGGAATCACGTGGGAGTCACGTGGGAATCACGTTGGAATCACGTGGGAATCACGTGTCAATCACGTGGGAATCACGTGGGGAACAGGTGGGAATAACGTGTCAATCACGTGGGAATCACATGGGAATCACGTGAGAATCTCCTGGGAATCACATGTCAATTACGTGGGTATCAGGTGGGAATCACGTGGGAATCACGTGTCAATCACGTGGGAATGACGTGAGAATCACGTGTCCATCGCGTGGGAATCACGTGAGAATAACGTGGGAATCACGTGGGAATCACATGTCAATCACGTTGGAATCACGTGGGAATCACGTGTCATCACGTGGTAATCACGTGGTAATCACTTGTCCATCACGTCGAATCACGTGGGAATAACGTGGAAATCACGTGGGAATCACATGTCAATCACGTGGGAATCACATGGAATCACGTGGGAATCAAGTGTCAATCACGTGGGAATCACGTGGGAATCACGTGTGAATCACGTCTCAATCACGTGGGAATCTCATGGGAATCACGTGGTAATCACATGTCAATCAGGTAGGAATCACGAGGAAATCACGTGTGATTCACATGGAAATCATGTGAGAATCATGTGTAAATCACTTGGGAATCACGTGTCAATCACGTGGGAATCATGTGGGAATCAAGTCGGAATCACATGTCAATCACGTGGGAACCACGGGGGAATCACGTGCGAATCACTTGTCAACTACGTATGAATCACGTAGGAATCAGGTGTCATTAACTTGGGAATCACGTGGGAAACACGTGGGAATCACTTGGGAATCACGTGTCAGTCACGTGGGAATCATGTGGGAACCACGTGTCAATCACGTGGGAATGACGTGGTAATCACGTGGGAATCACGTGGGAATCACGTGTCAATAACGTGTCAATCACTTGGGAATCACATGGAAATCACGTGTCAATCACGTGGGCATGACGTGGGCATCACGTGGGTATGATTTGGGAATCACGTGGGAATCACGTGAGAATCACGTGAGAATCTCCTGGGAATCACATGTCAATTACGTGGGTATTAGGTGGGGATCACGTGAGAATCACGTGGGAATCAAGTGTCAATCACGTGGGAATCACGTGGGAATCACGTGGGAATCACGTGCCAATCACGTGGGAATCACACGTCAATCACGTGGGAATCACGTTTGAATCACGTGGGAATCACATGGGAATCACGTGGGAATCACGTGTCAATCACGTGGGAATTACGTGGGAATCACGTGTCAATCCCGTGGGAATCACGTTTGAATCACGTGGGAATCACGTGTCAATCACGTGGGAATCACGTGGGAATCACGTGGGAATCACGTGTCAATCACGTGGGAATCACTTGGGAATCACGTGTCAATCACGTGGGTATCATGTGTCAATCACGTGGGAATCATTCGTCAATCAAGTGTGAATCACGTGGGACTCACGTGGGAATCACATGGGAATCACGTGGTAATCATGTGGGAATCACATGGGAATCAGGATTCAATCACGTGGGAATCATGTTGGAATCGCGTGTCAATCACGAGGGAATCACGTGGGAGTCACGTGGGAATCACGTGGGAATCACATGTCAATCACGTGGGAATCACGTGTCAATAACGTGTCAATCACTTGGGAATCACGTGGGAATCACGTGTCAATCACGTGGGCATCACGTGGGCATCACGTGGGTATCATTTGGGAATCACGTGGGAATCACGTGGGTATCACGTGGGAATCACGTGTCAATCCCGTGGGAATCACGTTTGAATCACGTGGGAATCACGCGTCAATCACGTGGGAATCACGTGGGAATCACGTGGGAATCACGTGTCAAGCACGTGGGAATCACTTGGGAATCACGTGTCAATCACGTGGGAATCACGTGTCAATCACGTGGGAATCACGTGGGAGTCATGTGGGAATCATATGGGAATCACGTGGTAATCATGTGGGAATCACGTGGGAATCACGATTCAATCACGTGGGAATCATGTTGGAATTGCGTGTCAATCACGAGGGAATAACGTGGCAGTCACGTGGGAATCACGTGTCAATCACATGGGAATCACGTGGGAATCACGAGTCAATCACGTGCGAATCATGTGAAAATCAGGTTGGAATCACGTGTAAATCACGGGGGAATCACGTGGGCATCACGTGGGAATCATTTGGAAATCGTGGAATCACGTGTCAATCACGTGGGCATCACGTGGGCATCACGTGGGCATCACGTGGGCATCACGTGGGTATCATTTGGGAATCACGTGGGAATCACGTGGGTATCACGTGGGAATCACGTGAGAATCACCTGGGTATCACGTGGGAATCACGTGGGAATCATCTGAGAATCACGTGGGAATCACGTGTCAATCACGTGGGATTCAATTGGGAATCCCGTGGGAATCACGTGTTAATCACGTGTGAATCACATGGGAATCACGTGGGATGCTCGTGGGAATCTCTTTTCACTCACGTGGGAATCACGTGGGAATCACGTGTCAATTACGTGGAAATCACGTGGGAATCACGAGGGAATCATGCGTCAATCACGTGGGAATCACGTGTCAATCACGTGTCAATCACGTGGGAATCACGTGTCAATCACGTGGGAATCACGTGTCAATCACTTGGGAATCACATGAAAATCATGTGTCAATCACGTGGGAATCATCTGGGAGTCACGTGTCAATCACGTGGGAAACACGTGCGAGTCACTTGGGAATCACGTGGGAATCACGTGTCAATCACGTGGGATTCACTTGGGAATACCGTGGGAATCACGTGTCAATCACGTGGGAATCAGATGGGAATCACGTGGAATCACGTGTCAATCACGTGGGAATCACGTGGGAATAACTTGTCAATCACGTGAGCATCAAGTGGGAGTCACCTGGGAATCACATTATAATCACCTGTCAATCACGTGGGAATCACGTGGGAATCATTTGAGAATCACGTGGGAATCACGTGTCAATCACGTGGGAATCACATGGGAATCACGTGGGATGCTCGTGGGAATCTCTTGTCAATCACGTGGGAATCACGTGGGAATCACAAGGGAATCACGTGTCAATCATGTGGGAATCACGTGGGAATCACGTGCGAATCACGTCTCAGTCACGTGGGAAACTCATGGGAATCACGTGTCAATCACGTGGGAATCACGTCGGAATCACGTGGGAATAACGTGTCAATCACGTGGGAATCACGTGGGAATCACGTGAGAATCTCCTGGGAATCACATGTCAATTACATGGGTATCAGGTGGGGATCACGTGGGAATCACATGGGAATCACGTGGGAATCACGTGGGAATCACGTGTCAGTCACGTGGGAATCACGTGGGAATCACGTGTCAATCCCGTGGGAATCACGATTGAATCACGTGGGAATCATGTGTCAATCACGTGGGAATCACGTGGGAATCACGTGGGAATCACGTGTCAATCACGTGGGAATCACTTGGGAATCACGTGTCAATCACGTGCGAATCACGTGTCAATCACGTGGGAATCATTCGTCAATCACGTGGGAATCACTTGGGAGTCACGTGGGATTCACGTTTGAATCACGTGGGAATCACGTGTCAATCACGTGGGAATCACGTGGGAATCACCTGTCAATCACGTGGGAATCACGTGGGAATCACGTGGGAATCACGTGTCAATCACGTGGGAATCACTTGGGAATCACGTGTCAATCACGTGGGAATCACGTGTCAATCACGTGGGAATCACTTGGGAGTCACGTGGGAATCACGTTTGAATCACGTGGGAATCACGTGTCATTCACGTGGGAATCACGTGAGAATCACGTGGGAATCACGTGTAAATCACGTGTCAATCACGTAGGTATCACGTGGGATTCACATGTCAATCACGTTGCAATCACGTGGGAATCACGTGGTTATCACATGGGAATCACGTGTCAATCACGAGGGAATCACGTTGGAATCATGTCAATCTCGTCGGAATCATGTGGGAATCACGTGTCAATCACGTGGGAATCATTCGTCAATCACGTGGGAATCAGGTCGGTGTCACGTGGGAATCACATGGGAATCACGTGGTAATCATGTGGGAATCATGTGGGAATCACGTGGCAGTCACGTGGGAATCACATGTCAATCACGTGGGATTCACGTGGGATTCACGTGGGAATCATGTGGGAATCAAGTGGGAATCACATGTCAATCACGTGGGAATCACGTGGGAATCACGTGGGAATCACGTGTCAATCATGTGGGAATCACGTGGGAGTCACGTGGGAATCACGTGGGAATCACATGTCAATCACCTGGGATTCACGTGGGATTCACGTGGGAATCATGTGGGAATCAAGTGGGAATCACATGTCAATCACGTGGGAATCAAGTGGGAATCACGTGGGAATCACGTGTCAATCACGTGGTAATCACGTGGTAATCACTTGTCCATCACGTGGGAATCACGTGGGAATAACGTGGTAATCACGTGGGAATCAAATGTCAATCACGTGGAAATCACATGGAATCACGTGGGAATCAAGTGTCAATCACGTTGGAAACACGTGGGCATCACGTGTGAATCACGTGGGAATCACAAGGGAATCACGTGTCAATCACGTGGGAATCACGTGGGAATCACGTGGGAATCACGTGCCAATCACGTGGGAATCACGCGTCAATCACGTGGGAATCACGTGGGAACCACATGGGAATCACGTGGGAATCACGTGGGAATCACGTGTCAATCACGTGGGAATCACGTGGGAATCACGTGTCAATCCCGTGGGAATCACGTTTGAATCACGCTGGAATCACGTGTCAATCACGTGGGAATCACGTGGGAATCACGTGTCGATCACGTGGGAATCACTTGGGAATCAAGTTTCAATCACGTGGGAATCACGTGTCAATCACGTGGGAATCATTCGTCAATCACGTGGGAATCACGTGGGAGTCACGTGGGAATCACATGGGAATCACGGGGTAATCACGTGGGAATCACGTGGGCATCACGTGGGAATCATTTGGAAATCACGTGGAATCACGTGTCAATCACGTGGGCATCACGTGGGTATCACGTGGGAATCACGTGAGAATCACGTGTCAATCACGTGGGAATCACCTGGGTATCACGTGGGAATCACGTGGGAATCATTTGAGAATCAGGTGGGAATCACGTGTCAATCACGTGGGATTCAATTGGGAATCCCTTTGGAATCACGTGTTAATCACGTGGTAATCACATGGGAATCACGTGGGATGCTCTTGGGAATCTCTTGTCAATCACGTGGGAATCACGTGGGAATCACGTGTAAATTACGTGGAAATCACGTGGGAATCACGTGGGAATCATGCGTCAATCACGTGGGAATCACGTGGGAGTCACGGGGGAATCACGTGGGAATCACGTGGGAATCACGTGTCAATCACGTGGGAATCACGTGGGAATCACGTGAGAATCTCTTGGGAATCACATGTCAATTACGTGGGTATCCCGTGGGAATCACATGGGAATCACGTGTCAATCACGTGGGAATCACGTGGTAATCACTTCTCCATCACGTGGGAATCACGTGGGAATAACGTGGAAATCACGTGGGAATCACATGTCAATCACGTGGGAATCACATGGAATCACGTGGGAATCAAGTGTCAATCACCTTGGAAACACGTGGGCATCACGTGTGAATCACGTGGGAATCACAAGGGAATCACGTGTCAATCACGTGGGAATCTCATGGGAATCACGTGGTAATCACATGTCAATCAGGTAGGAATCACGAGGAAATCACGTGTGATTCACATGGAAATCATGTGAGAATCATGTGTGAATCACTTGGGAATCACGTGTCAATCACGTGGGAATCATGTGGGAATCAAGGCGGAATCACATGTCAATCACGTGGGAACCACGGGGGAATCACGTGCGAATCACTTGTCAACTATGTATGAATCACGTGGGAATCAGGGGTCATTAACGTGGGAATCACGTGGGAAACACGTGGGAATCACTTGGGAATCACGTGTCAGTCACGTGGGAATCATGTGGGAACCACGTGTCAATCACGTGGGAATGACGTGGTAATCACGTGGGAATCACGTGGGAATCACGTGTCAATAATGTGTCAATCACTTGGGAATCACGTGTGAATCACGTGGGAATCACAAGGGAATCACGTGTCAATCACGTGGGAATCACGTGGGAATCACGTGGGAATCACGTGCCAATCACGTGGGAATCACGCGTCAATCACGTGGGAATCACGTGGGAACCACATGGGAATCACGTGGGAATCACGTGGGAATCACGTGTCAATCACGTGGGAATCACGTGGGAATCACGTGTCAATCCCGTGGGAATCACGATTGAATCACGCTGGAATCACGTGTCAATCACGTGGGAATCACGTGGGAATCACGTGTCGATCACGTGGGAATCACTTGGGAATCAAGTTTCAATCACGTGGGAATCACGTGTCAATCACGTGGGAATCATTCGTCAATCACGTGGGAATCACGTGGGAGTCACGTGGGAATCACATGGGAATCACGGGGTAATCACGTGGGAATCACGTGGGCATCACGTGGGAATCATTTGGAAATCACGTGGAATCACGTGTCAATCACGTGGGCATCACTTGGGTATCACGTGGGAATCACGTGAGAATCACGTGTCAATCACGTGGGAATCACCTGGGTATCACGTGGGAATCACGTGGGAATCATTTGAGAATCAGGTGGGAATCACGTGTCAATCACGTGGGATTCAATTGGGAATCCCTTTGGAATCACGTGTTAATCACGTGGTAATCACATGGGAATCACGTGGGATGCTCTTGGGAATCTCTTGTCAATCACGTGGGAATCACGTGGGAATCACGTGTAAATTACGTGGAAATCACGTGGGAATCACGTGGGAATCATGCGTCAATCACGTGGGAATCACGTGGGAGTCACGGGGGAATCACGTGGGAATCACGTGGGAATCACGTGTCAGTCACGTGGGAATCACGTGGGAATCACGTGAGAATCTCTTGGGAATCACATGTCAATTACGTGGGTATCCCGTGGGAATCACATGGGAATCACGTGTCAATCACGTGGGAATCACGTGGTAATCACTTCTCCATCACGTGGGAATCACGTGGGAATAACGTGGAAATCACGTGGGAATCACATGTCAATCACGTGGGAATCACATGGAATCACGTGGGAATCAAGTGTCAATCACCTTGGAAACATGTGGGCATCACGTGTGAATCACGTGGGAATCACAAGGGAATCACGTGTCAATCATGTGGGAATCACGTGGGAATCACGTGTGAATCACGTCTCAATCACGTGGGAATCTCATGGGAATCACGTGGTAATCACATGTCAATCAGGTAGGAATCACGAGGAAATCACGTGTGATTCACATGGAAATCATGTGAGAATCATGTGTGAATCACTTGGGAATCACGTGTCAATCACGTGGGAATCATGTGGGAATCAAGGCGGAATCACATGTCAATCACGTGGGAACCACGGGGGAATCACGTGCGAATCACTTGTCAACTACGTATGAATCACGTGGGAATCAGGGGTCATTAACGTGGGAATCACGTGGGAGACACATGGGAATCACTTGGGAATCACGTGTCAGTCACGTGGGAATCATGTGGGAACCACGTGTCAATCACGTGGGAATGACGTGGTAATCACGTGGGAATCACGTGGGAATCACGTGTCAATAATGTGTCAATCACTTGGGAATCACGTGGGAATCACGTGTCAATCACGTGGGCATCACGTGGGCATCACGTGGGTATCATTTGGGAATCACGTGGGAATCACGTGGGTATCACGTGGGAATCACGTGTCAATCACGTGGGAATCACGTGGGAATCACGTGTCATCCCGTGGGAATCACGTTTGAATCACGTGAGAATCACGCGTCAATCACGTGGGAATCACGTGGGAATCACGTGGGAATCACGTGTCAATCACGTGGGAATCACTTGGGAATCACCTGTCAATCACGTGGGAATCACGTGTCAATCACGTGGGAATCACGTGGGAGTCGCGTGGGAATCATATGGGAATCACGTGGTAATCATGTGGGAATCACGTGGGAATCACGATTCAATCACGTGGGAATCATGTTGGAATTGCGTGTCAATCACGAGGGAATCACGTGGCAGTCACGTGGGAATCACGTGTCAATCACATGGGAATCACGTGGGAATCACGAGTCAATCACGTGCGAATCATGTGAAAATCAGGTTGGAATCACGTGCAATCACGTGTCAATCAGGTGGGCATCACGTGGGCATCACGTGGGTATCATTTGGGAATCACGTGGGTATCACGTGGGAATCACATGAGAATCACGTGTCAATCACATGGGAATCACCTGGGTATAACGTGGGAATCACGTGGGAATCATCTGAGAATCACGTGGGAATCACGTGTCAATCACGAGGGATTCAATTGGGAATCCCGTGGGAATCACGTGTTAATCACGTGGGAATCACATGGGAATCACGTGGGATGCTCGTGGGAATCTCTTTTCAATCACGTGGGAATCACGTGGGAATCACGTGGGAATCACGTGTCAATTACGTGGAAATCACTTGGGAATCACGTGGGAATCATGCGTCAATCACGTGGGAATCACGTGTCAATCACATGGGAATCACTTGGGAATCACGTGTCAATCACGTGGGAATCACGTGTCAATCACGTGGGAATCATTCGTCAATCACGTGGGAATCACTTGGGAGTCACGTGGGAATCACGTTTGAATCACGTGGGAATCACGTGTCAATCACGTGGGAATCACGTGGGAATCACGTGGGAATCATTTGGAAATCACGTGGAATCACGTGTCAATCACGTGGGCATCACATGGGCATCACGTGGATATCATTTGGGAATCACGTGGGAATCACGTGGGAATCACGTGGGAATCACGTGGGAATCACGTGGCAATCATTTGGAAATCACGTGGAATCACGTGTCAATCACGTGGGAATCATTCGTCAATCACGTGGGTATCACGTGGGAATCACGTGGTAATCATGTGGGAATCACGTGGGATCACGATTCAATCACGAGGGAATCATGTTGGAATCGCGTGTCAATCACGAGGGAATCACGTGGGAGTCACGTGGGAATCACGTGTCAATCACATGGGAATCACGTGGGATCACGAGTCAATCACGAGGGAATCATGTTGGAATCGCGTGTCAATCACGTGGGAATCACGTGGGCATCACGTGGGAATCATTTGGAAATCACGTGGAATCACGTGTCAATCACGTGGGCATCACGTGGGCATCACATGGGTATCATTTGGGAATCACGTGGGAATCACATGGGTATCACGTGGGAATCACGTGGGAATCACGTGTCAATCACGTGGTAATCACGTGTCAATCACGTGGGAATCACATGGGAATCACGTGTCAATCACGTGGGAATCACGTGGGAAACACACAGGAATCACGTGTCAATCACGTGGGTATCACGTGGTAATGACATGTCAATCACGTGGTAATCACGTGGGAATCACCTGGGAATCACATGGGAATCACCTGTAAATCACGTGGGAATCACGTGGGAATCACCTGTCAATCATGTGGGAATCACGTGTGAATAACATGGGAATCACGTGGGAATCATGTGTCAATCACGTGGAAATCACGTGGGAATCACTTGGGAATCACGGGGGAATCACGTGAGAATCACGTGGGAATCACGAGTCAGTCACGTGGGTATCATGTTGGAATCTCATGGGAATCACGGGGAATCACGTGTCAATCACGTGGGTATCACGTGGTAATGACATGTCAATCACGTGGTAATCACGTGGGAATCACCTGGGAATCACATGGGAATCACCTAAAAATCACGTGGGAATCACGTGGGAATCACCTGTCAATCATGTGGGAATCACGTGTGAATAACATGGGAATCACGTGGGAATCACGTGGGACTCACGTGTCAAACAGGTTGGAATCTCGTGGGAATCACGTGTCATTCACGTGGGAATAACGTGGGAATCTCGTGGGAATCACATGTCAATCACGTGGGAATCACGTGGGAATCACGTGTAAATCACGTGTCAATCACGTAGGTATCATGTGGGATTCACATATCAATCACGTTGCAATCACGTGGGAATCACGTTGGAATCATGTCAATCTCGTCGGAATCATGTGGGAATCACGTGTCAATCACGTGGGAATCATTCGTCAATCACGTGGGAATCAGGTCGGAGTCACGTGGGAATCACATGGGAATCACGTGGTAATCATGTGGGAATCATGTGGGAATCACGTGGCAGTCACGTGGGAATCACGTGGGAATCACATGTCAATCACGTGGGATTCACGTGGGATTCACGTGGGAATCATGTGGGAATCAAGTGGGAATCACATGTCAATCATGTGGGAATCACGTGGGAATCACGTGGGAATCACGTGTCAATCATGTGGGAATCACGTGGGAGTCACGTGGGAATCACGTGGGAATCACATGTCAATCACCTGGGATTCACGTGGGATTCACGTGGGAATCATGTGGGAATCAAGTGGGAATCACATGTCAATCACGTGGGAATCAAGTGGGAATCACGTGGGAATCACGTGTCAATCACGTGGTAATCACGTGGAAATCACTTGTCCATCACGTGGGAATCACGTGGGAATAACGTGGTAATCACGTGGGAATCACATGTCAATCACGTGGATATCACATGGAATCACGTGTGAATCAAGTGTCAATCACGTTGGAAACACGTGGGCATCACGTGTGAATCACGTGGGAATCACAAGGGAATCACGTGTCAATCACGTGGGAATCACGTGGGAATCACGTGGGAATCACGTGCCAATCACGTGGGAATCACGCGTCAATCACGTGGGAATCACGTGGGAACCACATGGGAATCACGTGGGAATCACGTGGGAATCACGTGTCAATCACGTGGGAATCATGTGGGAATCACGTGTCAATCCCGTGGGAATCACGTTTGAATCACGTGGGAATCACGTGGGCATCACGTGTCAATCACGTGGGAATCACTTGGGAATCACGTGTCAATCACGTGGGCATCACGTGTCAATCACGTGGGAATCACATGGGAATCACGTGGTAATCACGTGGGAATCACGTGGGCATCACGTGGGAATCATTTGGAAATCACGTGGAATCACATGTCAATCACGTGGGCATCACGTGGGCATCACGTGGGTATCATTTGGGAATCACGTGGGAATCACGTGGGTATCACGTGGGAATCACGTGAGAATCACGTGTGAATCACGTGGGAATCACCTGGGTATCACGTGGGAATCACGTGGGAATCATTTGAGAATCAGGTGGGAATCACGTGGGAATCACGTGTCAATTAAGTGGAAATCACGTGGGAATCACGTGGGAATCATGTGTCAATCACGTGGGAATCACGTGGGAGTCACGGGGGAATCACGTGGGAATCACGTGGGAATCACGTGGGAATAACGTGTCTATCACGTGGGAATCACGTGGGAATCACGTGAGAATCTCTTGGGAATCACATGTCAATTACGTGGGTATCCCGTGGGAATCACATGGGAATCACGTGTCAATCACGTGGGAATCACGTGGGAATTACGTGACAATCACATGGGAATCACGCGTCAATCACGAGGGAATCACGTGGGAATTACATGGGAATCACGTGAGAATCACGTGGGAATCACGTGTCAATCACGTGGGAATCACGTGGGAATCACGTGTCAATCCCGTGGGAATCACGTTTGAATCACGTGGGAATCACGTGTCAATCACGTGGGAATCACGTGGGAATCACGTGTCAATCACGTGGGAATCACGTGGGAATCACGTGGGAATCACGTGCCAATCACGTGGGAATCACGCGTCAATCACGTGGGAATCACGTGTAAATCACATGGGAATCACATGGGAATCACGTGGGAATCACTTGTCAATCACGTGGGAATCACGTGGGAATCACGTGTCAATCCCGTGGGAATCACGTTTGAATCACGTCGGAATCACGTGTCAATCACGTGGGAATCACGTGGGAATCACGTGGGAATCACGTGGGTATCATTTGGGAATCACGTGGGAATCACGTGGGTATCACGTGGGAATCACGTGAGAATCACGTGTGAATCACGTGGGAATCACCTGGGTATCACGTGGGAATCACGTGGGAATCATTTGAGAATCAGGTGGGAATCACGTGGGAATCACGTGTCAATTAAGTGGAAATCACGTGGGAATCACGTGGGAATCATGCGTCAATCACGTGGGAATCACGTGGGAGTCACGGGGGAATCACGTGGGAATCACGTGGGAATCACGTGGGAATAACGTGTCTATCACGTGGGAATCACGTGGGAATCACGTGAGAATCTCTTGGATATCACATGTCAATTACGTGGGTATCCCGTGGGAATCACATTGGAATCACGTGTCAATCACGTGGGAATCACGTGGGAATTACGTGACAATCACGTGGGAATCACGCGTCAATCACGAGGGAATCACGTGGGAATCACATGGGAATCACGTGGGAATCACGTGGAAATCACGTGTCAATCACGTGGGAATCACGTGGGAATCACGTGTCAATCCCGTGGGAATCACGTTTGAATCACGTGGGAATCACGTGTCAATCACGTGGGAATCACGTCAGAATCACGTGGGAATAACGTGTCAATCACATGGGAATCACGTGGGAATCACGTGAGAATCTCCTGGGAATCACATGTCAATTACGTGGGTATTAGGTGGGGATCACGTGGGAATCACGTGGGAATCACGTGTCAATCACGTGGGAATCACGTGGGAATCACGTGGGAATCACGTGCCAATCACGTGGGAATCACGCGTCAATCACGTGGGAATCACGTGTAAATCACATGGGAATCACATGGGAATCACGTGGGAATCACGTGTCAATCACGTGGGAATCACGTGGGAATCACGTGTCAATCACGTGGGAATCACGTGGGAATCACGTGTCAATCCCGTGGGAATCACGTTTGAATCACGTGGGAATCACGTGTCAATCACGTGGGAGTCACGTCAGAATCACGTGGGAATAACGTGTCAATCACATGGGAATCACGTGGGAATCACGTGAGAATCTCCTGGGAATTACATGTCAATTACGTGGGTATTAGGTGGGGATCACGTGGGAATCACGTGGGAATCACGTGTCAATCACGTGGGAATAACGTGGGAATCACGTGGGAATCACGTGCCAATCACGTGGGAATCACGCGTCAATCACGTGGGAATCACGTGTAAATCACATGGGAATCACGTGGGAATCACGTGTCAATCACGTGGGAATCACGTGGGAATCACGTGTCAATCCCGTGGGAATCACGTTTGAATCACGTGGGAATCATGTGTCAATCACGTGGGAATCACGTGGGAATCACGGGGGAATCACGTGTCAATCACTTGGGAATCACTTGGAAATCACGTGTCAATCACGTGGGTATCATGTGTCAATCACGTGGGAATCATTCGTCAATCAAGTGTGAATCATGTGGGAGTCACGTGGGAATCACATGGGAATCACGTGGTAATCATGTGGGAATCACATGGGAATCAGGATTCAATCACGTGGGAAGCATGTTGGAATCGCGTGTCAATCACGAGGGAATCACGTGGGAGTCACGTGGGAATCACGTGTCAATCACATGGGAATCACGTGGGAATCACGAGTCAATCACGTGGGAGTCATGTGGAAATCAGGTCGGAATCACGTGTAAATCACGTGGGAATCACGTGGGCATCACGTGGGAATCATTTGGAAATCACGTGGAATCACGTGTCAATCACGTGGGCTTCACGTGGGTATCATTTGGGAATCACGTGGGAGTCACGTGGGAATCACGTTGGAATCACGTGGGAATCACGTGTCAATCACGTGGGAATCACGTGGGGAACAGGTGGGAATAACGTGTCAATCACGTGGGAATCACATGGGAATCACGTGAGAATCTCCTGGGAATCACATGTCAATTACGTGGGTATCAGGTGGGAATCACGTGGGAATCACGTGTCAATCACGTGGGAATCACGTGGGAATCACGTGTCCATCGCGTTGGAATCACATGAGAATAACGTGGGAATCACGTGGTAATAACGTGGAAATCACGTGGGAATCACATGTCAATCACGTGGGAAGCACATGGAATCACGTGGGAATCAAGTGTCAATCACCTTGGAAA
The DNA here is from genome assembly GCF_963930625.1 of Muntiacus reevesi. Classification (NCBI taxonomy): domain Eukaryota; kingdom Metazoa; phylum Chordata; class Mammalia; order Artiodactyla; family Cervidae; genus Muntiacus; species Muntiacus reevesi. The sequence continues at coordinate 89,979,871 of NC_089257.1, forward strand.
CACGTGGGCATCACGTGTGAATCACGTGGGAATCACAAGGGATTCACGTGTAAATCATGTGGGAATCACGTGGGAATCACGTGTGAATCACGTCTCAATCACGTGGGAATCTCATGGGAATCACGTGGTAATCACATGTCAATCAGGAAGGAATCACGAGGAAATCACGTGTGATTCACATGGAAATCATGTGAGAATCATGTGTGAATCACTTGGGAATCACGTGTCAATCACGTGGGAATCATGTGGGAATCAAGTCGGAATCACATGTCAATCACGTGGGAACCACGGGGGAATCACTTGCGAATAACTTTTCAACTACGTATGAATCACGTGGGAATCAGGTGTCATTAACGTGGGAATCACGTGGGAAACACGTGGGAATCACTTGGGAATCACGTGTCAGTCACGTGGGAATCATGTGGAAACCACGTGTCAATCACGTGGGAATGACGTGGTAATCACGTGGGAATCACGTGGGAATCACGTGTCAATAACGTGTCAATCACTTGGAAATCACGTGGGAATCACGTGGGAATCACGTGGGCATCACGTGGGCATCACGTGTCAATCACTTGGGAATGACGTGGGAATCACGTGGGAATCACGTGGGAATCACGTGTCAATCACGTGGGAATCACTTGGGAATCACGTGTCAATCACGTGGGAATCACGTGGGAGTCACGTGGGAATCATATGGGAATCACGTAGTAATCATGTGGGAATCACGTGGGAATCACGATTCAATCACGTGGGAATCATGTTGGAATTGCGTGTCAATCACGAGGGAATCACGTGGCAGTCACGTGGGAATCACGTGTCAGTCACATGGGAATCACGTGGGAATCACGAGTCAATCACGTGGGAATCATGTGAAAATCAGGTTGGAATCACGTGTAAATCATGGGGGAATCACGTGGGCATCACGTGGGAATCATTTGGAAATCACGTGGAATCACGTGTCAATCACGTAGGCATCACGTGGGCATCACGCGGGTATCATTTGGGAATCACCTGGGTATCACGTGGGAATCACGTGGGAATCATCTGAGAATCACGTGGGAATCACGTGTCAATCACGTGGGATTCAATTGGGAATCCCGTGGGAATCACGTGTTAATCACGTGGGAATCACATGGGAATCACGTGGGATGCTCGTGGGAATCTCTTTTCAATCACGTGGGAATCACGTGGGAATCACGTGGGAATCACGTGTCAATTACGTGGAAATCACGTGGGAATCACGTGGGAATCATGCGTCAATCACGTGGAAATCACGTGTCAATCACGTGGGCATCACGTGTGTATCATTTGGGAATCACGTGGGAATCACGTGGGTATCACGTGGGAATCACGAGGGAATAACTTGTCAATCACATGGGAATCATGTGGGAATCACGTCGGAATCACATGTCAATCACGTGGGAACCACGGGGGAATCACGTGCGAATCACTTGTCAACTACGTATGAATCACGTGGGAATCAGGTGTCATTCACGTGGGAATCACGTGGGAAACACGTGGGAATCACTTGGGAATCACGTGTCAATCACGTGGGAATGACGTGGTAATCACGTGGGAATCACGTGGTAATCACGTGTCAATCACGTGGGAATCATGTGGGAACCACGTGTCAACCACGTGGGAATCACGTGTCAATCACGTGGGAATCATGTGGGAACCACGTGTCAATCACGTGGGAATCATGTGGGAACCACGTGTCAACCACGTGGGAATCACGTGGGATTCACGTGTCAATCATGTGTAAATCACGTGGGAATCACGTGAGAATCACGTGTGAATCACCAGTCAGTCACGTGGGTATCACGTGGGAATCACGTGGGAATCACGTGTCAATCACGTGGGAATCACGTTGGAATCACGTGGGAATCACTTGTCAATCACGTGGGCATCATCTGGGAATCACCTTGGAATCACATTGTAATCACCTGTCAATCACTTGGGAATCTCGTGGGAATCATGTGAGAATCACATGGGAATCACATGTCAGTCACGTGGGTATCACGTGGAAATCACGTGGAAATTTCATGGGAATCACGTGTCAATCACTTGAGAATTACGAGGGATTCACTTGTCAATCACGTGTTAATCACGTGGCAATCATGTGGGAATCAAGTGGGAATCACGTGTCAATCACGTGTCAATCACGTGGGGATAACGTGGAAATCACGTGGGAATCACGTGGGAATCATGTGGTAATCACGAGGGAATCACGTGGGAATCACGAGTCAGTCACGTGGGTATCATATGGGAATCTCGTGGGAATCACGGGGAATCATGTGTCAATCACGTGGGTATCACGTCGTAATGACATGTCAATCACGTGGTAATCACGTGGGAATCACCTGGGAATCACATGGGAATCACCTGTAAATCACGTGGGAATCACGTGGGAATCACGTGGGAATCACCTGTCAATCATGTGGGAATCACGTGTGAATCACATGGGAATCACGTGGGAATCATGTGGGACTCACGTGTCAAACAAGTTGGAATCTCGTGGGAATCACGTGTCATTCACGTGGGAATAACGTGGGAATCTCGTGGGAATCACATGTCAATCACGTGGGAATCACGTGTCATTCACGTGGGAATCACGTGAGAATCACGTGGGAATCACGTGTAAATCACGTGTCAATCACGTAGGTATTACGTGGGATTCACATGTCAATCACGTTGCAATCACAAGGGAATCACGTGGTTATCACGTGGGAATCACGTGTCAATCACGAGGGAATCACGTTGGAATCATGTCAATCTCGTCGGAATCACGTGGGAATCACGTGTCAATCACGTGTGAATCACGTGGGAATCACGTGGGAATCACGTGACAATCACGTGGGAATCACGCGTCAATCACGAGGGAATCACGTGGGAATCACATGGGAATCACGTGGGAATCACGTGGGAATCACGTGTCAATCACGTGGGAATCACGTGGGAATCACGTGTCAATCCCGTGGGAATCACGTTTGAATCACGTGGGAATCACGTGTCAATCACATGGGAATCACGTGGGAATCACGTGAGAATCTCCTGGGAATCACATGTCAATTACGTGGTTATTAGGTGGGGATCACGTGGGAATCACGTGGGAATCACGTGTCAATCACGTGGGAATCACGTGGGAATCACGTGCCAATTACGTGGGAATCACGCGTCAATCACGTGGGAATCACGTGTAAATCACATGGGAATCATATGGGAATCACGTGGGAATCACGTGTCAATCACGTGGGAATCACGTGGGAATCACGTGTCAATCCCGTGGGAATCACGTTTGAATCACGTGGGAATCACGTGTCAATCACGTGGGAATCACGTGGGAATCAAGTGGGAATCACGTGTCAATCACGTGGGAATCACTTGGGAATCACGTGTCAATCACGTGGGTATCATGTGTCAATCACGTGGGAATCATTCGTCAATCAAGTGTGAATCACGTGGGAGTCACGTGGGAATCACATGGGAATCACGTGGTAATCATGTGGGAATCACATGGGAATCAGGATTCAATCACGTGGGAATCATGTTGGAATCGCGTGTCAATCACGAGGGAATCACGTGGGAGTCACGTGGGAATCACGTGTCAATTACATGGGAATCACATGGGAATCACGAGTCAATCACATGGGAGTCATGAGGAAATCAGGTCGGAATCACGTGTAAATCACGTGGGAATCACGAGTCAGTCACGTGGGTATCATGTGGGAATCTCATGGGAATCACGGGGAATCACGAGTCAGTCACGTGGGTATCACGTGGTAATGACATGTCAATCACGTGGTAATCACGTGGGAATCACCTGGGAATCACATGGGAATCACCTGTAAATCATGTGGGAATCACGTGGGAATCACCTGTCAATCATGTGGGAATCACGTGTGAATAAGATGGGAATCACGTGGAAATCACGTGGGACTCACGTGTCAAACAGGTTGGAATCTCGTGGGAATCACGTGTCATTCACGTGGGACTAACGTGGGAATCTCGTGGGAATCACATGTCAATCACGTGGGAATCACGTGTCATTCACGTGGGAATCACGTGAGAATCACGTGGGAATCACGTGTCAATCACGTGTCAATCACGTAGGTATCACGTGGGATTCACATGTCAATCACGTTGCAGTCACGGGGGAATCACGCGGTTATCACATGGGAATCACGTGTCAATCACGAGGGAATCACGTTGGAATCATGTCAATCTCGTCGGAATCATGTGGGAATCACGTGTCAATCACGTGGGAATCATTCGTCAATCACGTGGGAATCAGGTCGGAGTCACGTGGGAATCACATGGGAATCACGTGGTAATCATGTGGGAATCATGTGGGAATCACGTGGCAGTCACGTGGGAATCACGTGGGAATCACATGTCAATCACGTGGGATTCACGTGGGATTCACGTGGGAATCATGTGGGAATCAAGTGGGAATCACATGTCAATCACGTGGGAATCACGTGGGAATCACGTGGGAATCACGTGTCAATCATGTGGGAATCAGGTGGGAGTCACGTGGGAATCACGTGGGAATCACATGTCAATCACCTGGGATTCACGTGGGATTCACGTGGCAATCATGTGGGAATCAAGTGGGAATCACATGTCAATCACGTGGGAATCAAGTGGGAATCACGTGGGAATCACGTGTCAATCACGTGGTAATCACGTGGTAATCACTTGTCCATCACGTGGGAATCACGTGTCAATCACGTGGTAATCACGTGGTAATCACTTGTCCATCACGTGGGAATCACGTGGGAATAACGTGGTAATCACGTGGGAATCACATGTCAATCACGTGGAAATCACATGGAATCACGTGGGAATCAAGTGTCAATCACGTTGGAAACACATGTGCATCACGTGTGAATAACGTGGGAATCACGTGGGAATCACGTGTCAATCACGTGGGAATCACGTGGGAATCACGTGGGAATCACGTGACAATCACATGGGAATCACGCGTCAATCACGAGGGAATCACGTGGGAATCACATGGGAATCACGTGGGAATCACGTGGGAATCACGTGTCAATCACGTGGGAATCACGTGGGAATCACGTGTCAATCCCGTGGGAATCACGTTTGAATCAGGTGGGAATCACGTGTCAATCACGTGGGAATCACGTCAGAATCACGTGGGAATAACGTGTCAATCACATGGGAATCACGTGGGAATCACGTGAGAATCTCCTGGGAAACACATGTCAATTACGTGGGTATTAGGTGGGGATCACGTGGGAATCACGTGGGAATCACGTGTCAATCACGTGGGAATCACGTGGGAATCACGTGGGAATCACGTGCCAATCACGTGGGAATCACGCATCAATCACGTGGGAATCACGTGTAAATCACATGGGAATCACATGGGAATCACGTGGGAATCACGTGTCAATCACGTGGGAATCACGTGGGAATCACGTGTCAATCCCGTGGGAATCACGTTTGAATCACGTGGGAATCACGTGTCAATCACGTGGGAATCACGTGGGAATCACGTGGGAATCACGTGTCAATCACGTGGGAATCACTTGGGAATCACGTGTCAATCACGTGGGTATCATGTGTCAATCACGTGGGAATCATTCGTCAATCAAGTGTGAATCACGTGGGAGTCACGTGGGAATCACATGGGAATCACGTGGTAATCATGTGGGAATCACATGGGAATCAGGTTTCAATCACGTGGGAATCATGTTGGAATCGCGTGTCAATCACGAGGGAATCACGTGGGAGTCACGTGGGAATCACGTGTCAATCACATGGGAATCACGTGGGAATCACGAGTCAATCACGTGGGATTCATGTGGAAATCAGGACGGAATCACTTGTAAATCACGTGGGAATCACGTGGGCATCACGTGGGAATCATTTGGAAATCACGTGGAATCACGTGTCAATCACGTGGGCATCACGTGGGCATCACGTGGGTATCATTTGGGAATCACGTGGGAGTCACGTGGGAATCACGTTAAATCACGTGGGAATCACGTGTCAATCACGTGGAAATCACGTGGGGAACAGGTGGGAATAATGTGTCAATCACGTGGGAATCACATGGGAATCACGTGAGAATCTCCTGGGAATCACATGTCAATTACGTGGGTATCAGGTGGGAATCACGTGGGAATCACGTGTCAATCACGTGGGAATCACGTGGAAATCACGTGTCCATCGCGTGGGAATCACGTGAGAATAACGTGGGAATCACGTGGGAATCACATGTCAATCACGTTGGAATCACGTGGGAATCACGTGTCAATCACGTGGTAATCACGTGGTAATCACTTGTCCATCACGTGGGAATCACGTGGGAATAACGTGGAAATCACGTGGGAATCACATGTCAATCACGTGGGAATCACATGGAATCACGTGGGAATCAAGTGTCAATCACCTTGGAAACACGTGGGCATCACGTGTGAATCACGTGGGAATCACAAGGGAATCACGTGTCAATCATGTGGGAATCACGTGGGAATCACGTGTGAATCACGTCTCAATCACGTGGGAATCTCATGGAATCACGTGGGAATCAAGTGTCAATCACGTGGGAATCACGTGGGAATCACGTGTGAATCACGTCTCAATCACGTGGGAATCTCATGGGAATCACGTGGTAATCACATGTCAATCAGGTAGGAATCACGAGGAAATCACGTGTGATTCACATGGAAATCATGTGAGAATAATGTGTGAATCACTTGGGAATCACGTGTCAATCACGTGGGAATCATGTGGGAATCAAGTCGGAATCACATGTCAATCACGTGGGAACCACGGGGGAATCACGTGCGAATCACTTGTCAACTACGTATGAATCACGAGGGAATCAGGTGTCATTAACGTGGGAATCACGTGGGAAACACGTGGGAATCACTTGGGAACCACGTGTCAGTCACGTGGGAATCATGTGGGAACCACGTGTCAATCACGTGGGAATGACGTGGTAATCACGTGGGAATCACGTGGGAATCACGTGTCAATAACGTGTCAATCACTTGGGAATCACGTGGGAATCACGTGGCAATCACGTGGGCATCACGTGGGCATCACGTGGGTATCATTTGGGAATCACGTGGGAATCACGTGGGTATCACGTGGGAATCACGTGTCAATCACGTGGGAATCACGTGGGAATCACGAGGGAATCACGCGTCAATCACGTGGGAATCACGTGGGAATCACGTGGGAATCACGTGTCAATCACGTGGGAATCACGTGTCAATAACGTGTCAATCACTTGGGAATCACGTGGGAATCACGTGTCAATCACGTGGGCATCACGTGGGCATCACGTGGGTATCATTTGGGAATCACGTGGGAATCACGTGGGTATCACGTGGGAATCACGTGTCAATCCCGTGGGAATCACGTTTGAATCACGTGCGAATCACGCGTCAATCACGTGGGAATCACGTGGGAATCACGTGTCAATCACGTGGGAATCACGTGGGAGTCATGTGGGAATCATATGGGAATCACGTGGTAATCATGTGGGAATCACGTGGGAATCACGATTCAATCACGTGGGAATCATGTTGGAATTGCGTGTCAATCACGAGGGAATAACGTGGCAGTCACGTGGGAATCACGTGTCAATCACATGGGAATCACGTGGGAATCACGAGTCAATCACGTGCGAATCATGTGAAAATCAGGTTGGAATCACGTGTAAATCACGGGGGAATCACGTGGGCATCACGTGGGAATCATTTGGAAATCACGTGGAATCACGTGTCAATCACGTGGGCATCACTTGGGCATCACGTGGGTATCATTTGGGAATCACGTGGGAATCACGTGGGAATCACGTGGGAATCACGTGAGAATCACGTGTCAATCACGTGGGAATCACCTGGGTATCACGTGGGAATCACGTGGGAATCATCTGAGAATCACGTGGGAATCACGTGTCAATCACCTGGGATTCAATTGGGAATCCCGTGGGAATCACGTGTTAATCACGTGGGAATCACATGGGAATCACGTGGGATGCTCGTGGGAATCTCTTTTCAATCACGTGGGAATCACGAGGGAATCATGCGTCAATCACGTGGGAATCACGTGTCAATCACGTGGGCATCACTTGGGCATCACGTGGGTATCATTTGGGAATCACGTGGGAATCACGTGGGAATCACGTGGGAATCACGTGAGAATCACGTGTCAATCACGTGGGAATCACCTGGGTATCACGTGGGAATCACGTGGGAATCATCTGAGAATCACGTGGGAATCACGTGTCAATCACGTGGGATTCAATTGGGAATCCCGTGGGAATCACGTGTTAATCACGTGGGAATCACATGGGAATCACGTGGGATGCTCGTGGGAATCTCTTTTCAATCACGTGGGAATCACGTGGGAATCATTCGTCAATCACGTGGGAATCAGGTCGGAGTCACGTGGGAATCACATGGGAATCACGTGGTAATCATGTGGGAATCATGTGGGAATCACGTGGCAGTCACGTGGGAATCACGTGGGAATCACATGTCAATCACGTGGGATTCACGTGGGATTCACGTGGGAATCATGTGGGAATCAAGTGGGAATCACATGTCAGTCACGTGGGAATCACGTGGGAATCACGTGGGAATCACGTGTCAATCATGTGGGAATCACGTGGGAGTCACGTGGGAATCACGTGGGAATCACATGTCAATCACCTGGGATTCACGTGGGATTCACGTGGGAATCATGTGGGAATCAAGTGGGAATCACATTTCAATCACGTGGGAATCAAGTGGGAATCACGTGGGAATCACGTGTCAATCACGGGGTAATCACGTGGTAATCACTTGTCCATCACGTGGGAATCACGTGGGAATAACGTGGTAATCACGTGGGAATCACATGTCAATCACGTGGAAATCACATGGAATCACGTGGGAATCAAGTGACAATCACGTTGGAAACACGTGGGCATCACGTGTGAATCACGTGGGAATCACAAGGGAATCACGTGTCAATCACGTGGGAATCACGTGGGAATCACGTGGGAATCACGTGCCAATCACGTGGGAATCACGCGTCAATCACGTGGGAATCACGTGGGAACCACATGGGAATCACGTGGGAATCACGTGGGAATCACGTGTCAATCACGTGGGAATCACGTGTCAATCCCGTGGGAATCACGTTTGAATCACGTGGGAATCACGTGTCAATCACGTGGGAATCACGTGGGAATCACGTGTCAATCACGTGGGAATCTCGTGTCAATCACGTGGGAATCACGTGGGAATTACGTGTCAATCCCGTGGGAATCACGTTTGAATCACGTGGGAATAACGTGTCAATTACGTGGAAATCACTTGGGAATCACGTGGGAATCATGCGTCAATCACGTGGGAATCATGTGGGAGTCACGGGGGAATCACGTGGGAATCACGTGGGAATCACGTGTCAGTCACGTGGGAATCACGTGGGAATAACGTTTCTATCACGTGGGAATCACGCGTCAATCACGAGGGAATCACGTGGGAATCTCTTGGGAATCACATGTCAATTACGTGGGCATCACGTGGGCATCACGTGGGTATCATTTGGGAATCACGTGGGAATCACGTGGGTATCACGTGGGAATCACGTGTCAGTCACGTGGGAATCACGTGGGAATAACGTTTCTATCACGTGGGAATCATGCGTCAATCACGTGGGAATCATGTGGGAGTCACGGGGGAATCACGTGTCAATCACGTGGGCATCACGTGGGCATCACGTGGGTATCATTTGGGAATCACGTGGGAATCACGTGGGTATCACGTGGGAATCACGTGTCAATCCCGTGGGAATCACGTTTGAATCACGTGGGAATCACGCGTCAATCACGTGGGAATCACATGGGAATCACGTGGGAATCACGTGTCAATCACGTGGGAATCACTTGGGAATCACGTGTCAATCACGTGGGAATCACGTGTCAATCACGTGGGAATCACGTGGGAGTCATGTGGGAATCATATGGGAATCACGTGGTAATCATGTGGGAATCACGTGGGAATCACGATTCAATCACGTGGGAATCATGTTGGAATTGCGTGTCAATCACGAGGGAATCACGTGGGAGTCACGTGGGAATCACGTGTCAATCACATGGGAATCACGTGGGAATCACGAGTCAATCACGTGCGAATCATGTGAAAATCAGGTTGGAATCACGTGTAAATCACGGGGGAATCACGTGGGCATCACGTGGGAATCATTTGGAAATCACGTGGAATCACGTGTCAATCACGTGGGCATCACGTGGGCATCATGTGGGTATCATTTGGGAATCACGTGGGAATCACGTGGGTATCACGTGGGAATCACGTGAGAATCACGTGTCAATCACGTGGGAATCACCTGGGTATCACGTGGGAATCACGTGGGAATCATCTGAGAATCACGTGGGAATCACGTGTCAATCACGTGGGATTCAATTGGGAATCCCGTGGGAATCACGTTTTAATCACGTGGGAATCACATGGGAATCACGTGGGATGCTCGTGGGAATCTCTTTTCAATCACGTGGGAATCACGTGGGAATCACGTGTCAATTACGTGGAAATCACGTGGGAATCACGAGGGAATCATGCGTCAATCACGTGGGAATCACGTGTCAATCACGTGTCAATCACGTGGGAATCACGTGTCAATCACGTGGGAATCACGTGTCAATCACGTGGGAATCATTCGTCAATCACGTGGGAATCACTTGGGAGTCACGTGGGAATCACGTTTGAATCACGTGGGAATCACGTGTCAATCACGTGGGAATCACGTGGGAATCACGTGGGAATCATTTGGAAATCACGTGGAATCACGTGTCAATCACGTGGGAATCATTCGTCAATCACGTGGGAATCACGTGGGAATCACGTGGTAATCATGTGGGAATCACATGGGAATCACGTGGTAATCATGTGGGAATCACGTGGGAATCACGATTCAATCACGTGGGAATCATGTTGGAATTGCGTGTCAATCACGAGGGAATAACGTGGCAGTCACGTGGGAATCACGTGTCAATCACATGGGAATCACGTGGGAATCACGAGTCAATCACGTGCGAATCATGTGAAAATCAGGTTGGAATCACGTGTAAATCACGGGGGAATCACGTGGGCATCACGTGGGAATCATTTGGAAATCACGTGGAATCACGTGTCAATCACGTGGGCATCACTTGGGCATCACGTGGGTATCATTTGGGAATCACGTGGGAATCACGTGGGAATCACGTGGGAATCACGTGAGAATCACGTGTCAATCACGTGGGAATCACCTGGGTATCACGTGGGAATCACGTGGGAATCATCTGAGAATCACGTGGGAATCACGTGTCAATCACGTGGGATTCAATTGGGAATCCCGTGGGAATCACGTGTTAATCACGTGGGAATCACATGGGAATCACGTGGGATGCTCGTGGGAATCTCTTTTCAATCACGTGGGAATCACGAGGGAATCATGCGTCAATCACGTGGGAATCACGTGTCAATCACGTGGGCATCACTTGGGCATCACGTGGGTATCATTTGGGAATCACGTGGGAATCACGTGGGAATCACGTGGGAATCACGTGAGAATCACGTGTCAATCACGTGGGAATCACCTGGGTATCACGTGGGAATCACGTGGGAATCATCTGAGAATCACGTGGGAATCACGTGTCAATCACGTGGGATTCAATTGGGAATCCCGTGGGAATCACGTGTTAATCACGTGGGAATCACATGGGAATCACGTGGGATGCTCGTGGGAATCTCTTTTCAATCACGTGGGAATCACGTGGGAATCATTCGTCAATCACGTGGGAATCAGGTCGGAGTCACGTGGGAATCACATGGGAATCACGTGGTAATCATGTGGGAATCATGTGGGAATCACGTGGCAGTCACGTGGGAATCACGTGGGAATCACATGTCAATCACGTGGGATTCACGTGGGATTCACGTGGGAATCATGTGGGAATCAAGTGGGAATCACATGTCAGTCACGTGGGAATCACGTGGGAATCACGTGGGAATCACGTGTCAATCATGTGGGAATCACGTGGGAGTCACGTGGGAATCACGTGGGAATCACATGTCAATCACCTGGGATTCACGTGGGATTCACGTGGGAATCATGTGGGAATCAAGTGGGAATCACATTTCAATCACGTGGGAATCAAGTGGGAATCACGTGGGAATCACGTGTCAATCACGGGGTAATCACGTGGTAATCACTTGTCCATCACGTGGGAATCACGTGGGAATAACGTGGTAATCACGTGGGAATCACATGTCAATCACGTGGAAATCACATGGAATCACGTGGGAATCAAGTGACAATCACGTTGGAAACACGTGGGCATCACGTGTGAATCACGTGGGAATCACAAGGGAATCACGTGTCAATCACGTGGGAATCACGTGGGAATCACGTGGGAATCACGTGCCAATCACGTGGGAATCACGCGTCAATCACGTGGGAATCACGTGGGAACCACATGGGAATCACGTGGGAATCACGTGGGAATCACGTGTCAATCACGTGGGAATCACGTGTCAATCCCGTGGGAATCACGTTTGAATCACGTGGGAATCACGTGTCAATCACGTGGGAATCACGTGGGAATCACGTGTCAATCACGTGGGAATCTCGTGTCAATCACGTGGGAATCACGTGGGAATTACGTGTCAATCCCGTGGGAATCACGTTTGAATCACGTGGGAATAACGTGTCAATTACGTGGAAATCACTTGGGAATCACGTGGGAATCATGCGTCAATCACGTGGGAATCATGTGGGAGTCACGGGGGAATCACGTGGGAATCACGTGGGAATCACGTGTCAGTCACGTGGGAATCACGTGGGAATAACGTTTCTATCACGTGGGAATCACGCGTCAATCACGAGGGAATCACGTGGGAATCTCTTGGGAATCACATGTCAATTACGTGGGCATCACGTGGGCATCACGTGGGTATCATTTGGGAATCACGTGGGAATCACGTGGGTATCACGTGGGAATCACGTGTCAGTCACGTGGGAATCACGTGGGAATAACGTTTCTATCACGTGGGAATCATGCGTCAATCACGTGGGAATCATGTGGGAGTCACGGGGGAATCACGTGTCAATCACGTGGGCATCACGTGGGCATCACGTGGGTATCATTTGGGAATCACGTGGGAATCACGTGGGTATCACGTGGGAATCACGTGTCAATCCCGTGGGAATCACGTTTGAATCACGTGGGAATCACGCGTCAATCACGTGGGAATCACATGGGAATCACGTGGGAATCACGTGTCAATCACGTGGGAATCACTTGGGAATCACGTGTCAATCACGTGGGAATCACGTGTCAATCACGTGGGAATCACGTGGGAGTCATGTGGGAATCATATGGGAATCACGTGGTAATCATGTGGGAATCACGTGGGAATCACGATTCAATCACGTGGGAATCATGTTGGAATTGCGTGTCAATCACGAGGGAATCACGTGGGAGTCACGTGGGAATCACGTGTCAATCACATGGGAATCACGTGGGAATCACGAGTCAATCACGTGCGAATCATGTGAAAATCAGGTTGGAATCACGTGTAAATCACGGGGGAATCACGTGGGCATCACGTGGGAATCATTTGGAAATCACGTGGAATCACGTGTCAATCACGTGGGCATCACGTGGGCATCATGTGGGTATCATTTGGGAATCACGTGGGAATCACGTGGGTATCACGTGGGAATCACGTGAGAATCACGTGTCAATCACGTGGGAATCACCTGGGTATCACGTGGGAATCACGTGGGAATCATCTGAGAATCACGTGGGAATCACGTGTCAATCACGTGGGATTCAATTGGGAATCCCGTGGGAATCACGTTTTAATCACGTGGGAATCACATGGGAATCACGTGGGATGCTCGTGGGAATCTCTTTTCAATCACGTGGGAATCACGTGGGAATCACGTGTCAATTACGTGGAAATCACGTGGGAATCACGAGGGAATCATGCGTCAATCACGTGGGAATCACGTGTCAATCACGTGTCAATCACGTGGGAATCACGTGTCAATCACGTGGGAATCACGTGTCAATCACGTGGGAATCATGCGTCAATCACGTGGGAATCACTTGGGAGTCACGTGGGAATCACGTTTGAATCACGTGGGAATCACGTGTCAATCACGTGGGAATCACGTGGGAATCACGTGGGAATCATTTGGAAATCACGTGGAATCACGTGTCAATCACGTGGGAATCATTCGTCAATCACGTGGGAATCACGTGGGAATCACGTGGTAATCATGTGGGAATCACGTGGGAATCACGATTCAATCACGTGGGAATCATGTTGGAATCGCGTGTCAATCACGAGGGAATCACGTGGGAGTCACGTGGGAATCACGTGTCAATCACATGGGAATCACGTGGGAATCACGAGTCAATCACGTGGGAATCATGTGAAAATCAGGTCGGAATCACGTGTAAATCACGTGGGAATCACGTGGGCATCACGTGGGAATCATTTGGAAATCACGTGGAATCACGTGTCAATCACGTGGGCATCACGTGGGCATCACATGGGTATCATTTGGGAATCACGTGGGAATCACGTGGGTATCACGTGGGAATCACGTGGGAATCACGTGTCAATCACGTGGTAATCACCTGTCAATCACGTGGGAATCACATGGGAATCACGTGTCAATCACGTGGGAATCACGTGGGAAACACGCAGGAATCACATGTCAATCACGTGGGTATCACGTGGTAATGACATGTCAATCACGTGGTAATCACATGGGAATCACCTGTAAATCACGTGGGAATCACGTGGGAATAACCTGTCAATCATGTGGGAATCACGTGTGAATAACATGGGAATCACGTGGGAATCATGTGTCAATCACGTGGAAATCACGTGGGAATCACTTGGGAATCACGGGGGAATCACGTGAGAATCACGTGGGAATCACGAGTCAGTCACGTGGGTATCATGTGGGAATCTCATGGGAATCACGGGGAATCACGTGTCAATCACGTCGGTATCACGTGGTAATGAAATGTCAATCACGTGGTAATCACGTGGGAATCACCTGGGAATCACATGGGAATCACCTGTAAATCACGTGGGAATCACGTGGGAATCACCTGTCAATCATGTGAGAATCACGTGTGAATAACATGGGAATCACGTGGGAATCACGTGGGACTCACGTGTCAAACAGGTTGGAATCTCGTGGGAATCACGTGTCATTCACGTGGGAATAACGTGGGAATCTCGTGGGAATCACATGTCAATCACGTGGGAATCACGTGTCATTCTCGTGGGAATCACGTGAGAATCACGTGGGAATCACGTGTCAATCACGTGGGAATCACGTGGGAAACACGTGGGAATCACTTGGGAATCATGTGTCAGTCACGTGGGAATCATGTGGGAACCACGTGTCAATCACGTGGGAATCACGTGTCAATCACGTGGGAATCACGTGGTAATCACGTGTCAATCACGTGGAATCACATGAGAATCACGTGGGAATCACGTGAGAATCACGTGAGAATCACGTGTCAATCACGTGGGAATCACGTGGGAATCACCTGGGAATCACGTGGGAATCACGTGGGAATCACGTGGGAATCACATGTCAATCAGGTGGGAATCATGTGGGAATCACGTGGGAATCACGTGTCATTCACGAGGGAATCACATGGGAATCACGTGTCAATCACGTGGGAATCACATGTCAATCACGTGGAATGAAATGGAAAACACGTGGAAATCAAGTGTCAATCACGTGGGAATCAACTGGGAATCTCAAGTCAATCACGGGGGATTCACGTGTGAATCACCTGTCAATCACGTGGGAATCACGTGGGAATCACGTGTCAATCACGTGGGAATCACGTGGAATTCACGTGGGAATCATGTGGGAATCACATGTCAGTCACCTGGGAGTCACGTGGGAATCACGTGGGAATCACGTGGCAATCAAGTGGGAATCACATGTAAATCACGTGGGAATCATGTGGGAATCACGTGTCAATCACGAGGGAATCTCGTGGGAATCACGTGGGAATCACTTGGGAATCACGTGGGAATCAGGTGTCATTCACGGGGGAATCACGTGGGAATCACTTGGGAATCACGTGGAATCACGTGGGAATTATGTGGGAATCACGTGAGAGTCACATCTCAATCACGTGGGAATCATGTGGGAATCATGTGTCAATCACGAGGGAATCTCGTGGGGAATCACGAGGGAATCACGTGGGAATCACGTGGGAAACCCGTGGTAATCACGTGTCAATCACGTGGGTATCACGTGGGAATCACGTGGGAATCACTTGATAATCACGTGTCAGTCATGTGAGAATCATGTGGGAATCACGTGGGAATCTCTTGTCAATCACGGCGGAGCCCGGGGGAGTCATGTGGGAATCACGTGGGAATCACGTGTCAATTACGTGGGAATCTCGTGGGAATCAATTGTCAATAACGTGAGAATCAAGTGGTAATCACATGTCAATCACGTCGGGATCACGTGGGAATCACGTGTCAATTATGTGGATATCACGTGGGAATCACGTGGGAATCATATGACAATCACGTGGAAATCACTTGGGAATCACGTGAGAATCACCTGTCAATCACGTGGGAATCATGTGGGAATCACGTGTCAATCACGAGGGAATCACGTGGGAATCACGTGGGAATCACTTGGGAATCACGTGGGAATCACGTGTCATTCACGTGGGAATCACGTGGGAATCCCATGGGAATCATGTGGGGGAATCACGTGGGAATCACGTGTCGATCACGTGGGAATCATGTGGGAATCACCTGTCAATCACGAGGGAATCAAGTGGGAATCACATGGGAATCACTTGGGAATCACGTGGGAATCACCTGTAAATCACGTGGGAATCATGTGGGAATCACGTGTCAATCAAGAGGGAATCACGTGGGAATCACGTGGGAATCACTTGGGAATCACGTGGGAATCACGTGTCATTCACGTGGGAATCACGTGGGAATAACATGGGAATCACTTGAGAATCACCTGTCAATCATGTGGGAATCACGTGGGAATCACGTGGGAATCACCTGTCAATCACGTGGGAATCTCGTGGGAATCACGTGGGAATCACCTGTCAATCACGTGGGAATCACTTGGGAATCATTTGGGAGTCACGTGGGAATCACGTGGAAATCACCTGTCAATCACGTGGGCATCATGTAGCCATCACGTGAGAATCACGTGTCAATCACGTGGGTATCACGTGGGAATCACGTGGGAATCACGTGTCAATCACGTGGGAATCACGTGGAAATCACGTGGTAAACACGTGGTAATCACGTGTCAATCACGTGGGTATCACGTGGGAATCACGTGGGAATCACTTGGGAATCACGTGTCAGTCATGTGAGAATCACGTGGGAATCACGTGGGAATCACTTGTCAGTCACGGCGGAGTCGGGGGAGTCATGTGGGAATAACGTGGGAATCACGTGTCAATCACGTGTGTATCACGTGGGAATCACGTGGGAATCACGTGTTAGTCACGTGAGAATCACGTGGGAATCACGTGGGAAATACGTGTAAATCACGTGGGAATCACGTGGAAATCATGTATCTATCACGTGGGAATCACGTGGGAATCACGTGGGAATCACGTGGGAATCACGTGGGAATCACGTGGGAGTCACGTGTCAAACAGGTTGGAATCTCGTGGGAATCACGTGTCATTCACGTGGGACTAACGTGGGAATCTCGTGGGAATCACATGTCAATCACGTGGGAATCACGTGTCATTCACGTGGGAATCACGTGAGAATCACGTGGGAATCACGTGTCAATCACGTAGGTATCACGTGGGATTCACATGTCAATCACGTTGCAGTCACGGGGGAATCACGCGGTTATCACATGGGAATCACGTGTCAATCACGAGGGAATCACGTTGGAATCATGTCAATCTCGTCGGAATCATGTGGGAATCACGTGTCAATCACGTGGGAATCATTCGTCAATCACGTGGGAATCAGGTCGGAGTCACGTGGGAATCACATGGGAATCACGTGGTAATCATGTGGGAATCATGTGGGAATCACGTGGCAGTCACGTGGGAATCACGTGGGAATCACATGTCAATCACGTGGGATTCACGTGGGATTCACGTGGGAATCATGTGGGAATCAAGTGGGAATCACATGTCAATCACGTGGGAATCACGTGGGAATCACGTGGGAATCACGTGTCAATCATGTGGGAATCAGGTGGGAGTCACGTGGGAATCACGTGGGAATCACATGTCAATCACCTGGGATTCACGTGGGATTCACGTGGCAATCATGTGGGAATCAAGTGGGAATCACATGTCAATCACGTGGGAATCAAGTGGGAATCACGTGGGAATCACGTGTCAATCACGTGGTAATCACGTGGTAATCACTTGTCCATCACGTGGGAATCACGTGGGAATAACGTGGTAATCACGTGGGAATCACATGTCAATCACGTGGAAATCACATGGAATCACGTGGGAATCAAGTGTCAATCACGTTGGAAACACATGTGCATCACGTGTGAATAACGTGGGAATCACGTGGGAATCACGTGTCAATCACGTGGGAATCACGTGGGAATCACGTGGGAATCACGTGACAATCACATGGGAATCACGCGTCAATCACGAGGGAATCACGTGGGAATCACATGGGAATCACGTGGGAATCACGTGGGAATCACGTGTCAATCACGTGGGAATCACGTGGGAATCACGTGTCAATCCCGTGGGAATCACGTTTGAATCAGGTGGGAATCACGTGTCAATCACGTGGGAATCACGTCAGAATCACGTGGGAATAACGTGTCAATCACATGGGAATCACGTGGGAATCACGTGAGAATCTCCTGGGAAACACATGTCAATTACGTGGGTATTAGGTGGGGATCACGTGGGAATCACGTGGGAATCACGTGTCAATCACGTGGGAATCACGTGGGAATCACGTGGGAATCACGTGCCAATCACGTGGGAATCACGCATCAATCACGTGGGAATCACGTGTAAATCACATGGGAATCACATGGGAATCACGTGGGAATCACGTGTCAATCACGTGGGAATCACGTGGGAATCACGTGTCAATCCCGTGGGAATCACGTTTGAATCACGTGGGAATCACGTGTCAATCACGTGGGAATCACGTGGGAATCACGTGGGAATCACGTGTCAATCACGTGGGAATCACTTGGGAATCACGTGTCAATCACGTGGGTATCATGTGTCAATCACGTGGGAATCATTCGTCAATCAAGTGTGAATCACGTGGGAGTCACGTGGGAATCACATGGGAATCACGTGGTAATCATGTGGGAATCACATGGGAATCAGGTTTCAATCACGTGGGAATCATGTTGGAATCGCGTGTCAATCACGAGGGAATCACGTGGGAGTCACGTGGGAATCACGTGTCAATCACATGGGAATCACGTGGGAATCACGAGTCAATCACGTGGGATTCATGTGGAAATCAGGACGGAATCACTTGTAAATCACGTGGGAATCACGTGGGCATCACGTGGGAATCATTTGGAAATCACGTGGAATCACGTGTCAATCACGTGGGCATCACGTGGGCATCACGTGGGTATCATTTGGGAATCACGTGGGAGTCACGTGGGAATCACGTTAAATCACGTGGGAATCACGTGTCAATCACGTGGAAATCACGTGGGGAACAGGTGGGAATAATGTGTCAATCACGTGGGAATCACATGGGAATCACGTGAGAATCTCCTGGGAATCACATGTCAATTACGTGGGTATCTGGTGGGAATCACGTGGGAATCACGTGTCAATCACGTGGGAATCACGTGGAAATCACGTGTCCATCGCGTGGGAATCACGTGAGAATAACGTGGGAATCACGTGGGAATCACATGTCAATCACGTTGGAATCACGTGGGAATCACGTGTCAATCACGTGGTAATCACGTGGTAATCACTTGTCCATCACGTGGGAATCACGTGGGAATAACGTGGAAATCACGTGGGAATCACATGTCAATCACGTGGGAATCACATGGAATCACGTGGGAATCAAGTGTCAATCACCTTGGAAACACGTGGGCATCACGTGTGAATCACGTGGGAATCACAAGGGAATCACGTGTCAATCATGTGGGAATCACGTGGGAATCACGTGTGAATCACGTCTCAATCACGTGGGAATCTCATGGAATCACGTGGGAATCAAGTGTCAATCACGTGGGAATCACGTGGGAATCACGTGTGAATCACGTCTCAATCACGTGGGAATCTCATGGGAATCACGTGGTAATCACATGTCAATCAGGTAGGAATCACGAGGAAATCACGTGTGATTCACATGGAAATCATGTGAGAATCATGTGTGAATCACTTGGGAATCACGTGTCAATCACGTGGGAATCATGTGGGAATCAAGTCGGAATCACATGTCTATCACGTGGGAACCACGGGGGAATCACGTGCGAATCACTTGTCAACTACGTATGAATCACGAGGGAATCAGGTGTCATTAACGTGGGAATCACGTGGGAGACACGTGGGAATCACTTGGGAACCACGTGTCAGTCACGTGGGAATCATGTGGGAACCACGTGTCAATCACGTGGGAATGACGTGGTAATCACGTGGGAATCACGTGGGAATCACGTGTCAATAACGTGTCAATCACTTGGGAATCACGTGGGAATCACGTGGCAATCACGTGGGCATCACGTGGGCATCACGTGGGTATCATTTGGGAATCACGTGGGAATCACGTGGGTATCACGTGGGAATCACGTGTCAATCACGTGGGAATCACGTGGGAATCACGAGGGAATCACGCGTCAATCACGTGGGAATCACGTGGGAATCACGTGGGAATCACGTGTCAATCACGTGGGAATCACGTGTCAATAACGTGTCAATCACTTGGGAATCACGTGGGAATCACGTGTCAATCACGTGGGCATCACGTGGGCATCACGTGGGTATCATTTGGGAATCACGTGGGAATCACGTGGGTATCACGTGGGAATCACGTGTCAATCCCGTGGGAATCACGTTTGAATCACGTGGGAATCACGCGTCAATCACGTGGGAATCACGTGGGAATCACGTGTCAATCACGTGGGAATCACGTGGGAGTCATGTGGGAATCATATGGGAATCACGTGGTAATCATGTGGGAATCACGTGGGAATCACGATTCAATCACGTGGGAATCATGTTGGAATTGCGTGTCAATCACGAGGGAATAACGTGGCAGTCACGTGGGAATCACGTGTCAATCACATGGGAATCACGTGGGAATCACGAGTCAATCACGTGCGAATCATGTGAAAATCAGGTTGGAATCACGTGTAAATCACGGGGGAATCACGTGGGCATCACGTGGGAATCATTTGGAAATCACGTGGAATCACGTGTCAATCACGTGGGCATCACTTGGGCATCACGTTGGTATCATTTGGGAATCACGTGGGAATCACGTGGGAATCACGTGGGAATCACATGAGAATCACGTGTCAATCACGTGGGAATCACCTGGGTATCACGTGGGAATCACGTGGGAATCATCTGAGAATCACGTGGGAATCACGTGTCAATCACGTGGGATTCAATTGGGAATCCCGTGGGAATCACGTGTTAATCACGTGGGAATCACATGGGAATCACGTGGGATGCTCGTGGGAATCTCTTTTCAATCACGTGGGAATCACGAGGGAATCATGCGTCAATCACGTGGGAATCACGTGTCAATCACGTGGGCATCACTTGGGCATCACGTGGGTATCATTTGGGAATCACGTGGGAATCACGTGGGAATCACGTGGGAATCACGTGAGAATCACGTGTCAATCACGTGGGAATCACCTGGGTATCACGTGGGAATCACGTGGGAATCATCTGAGAATCACGTGGGAATCACGTGTCAATCACGTGGGATTCAATTGGGAATCCCGTGGGAATCACGTGTTAATCACGTGGGAATCACATGGGAATCACGTGGGATGCTCGTGGGAATCTCTTTTCAATCACGTGGGAATCACGTGGGAATCATTCGTCAATCACGTGGGAATCAGGTCGGAGTCACGTGGGAATCACATGGGAATCACGTGGTAATCATGTGGGAATCATGTGGGAATCACGTGGCAGTCACGTGGGAATCACGTGGGAATCACATGTCAATCACGTGGGATTCACGTGGGATTCACGTGGGAATCATGTGGGAATCAAGTGGGAATCACATGTCAGTCACGTGGGAATCACGTGGGAATCACGTGGGAATCACGTGTCAATCATGTGGGAATCACGTGGGAGTCACGTGGGAATCACGTGGGAATCACATGTCAATCACCTGGGATTCACGTGGGATTCACGTGGGAATCATGTGGGAATCAAGTGGGAATCACATTTCAATCACGTGGGAATCAAGTGGGAATCACGTGGGAATCACGTGTCAATCACGGGGTAATCACGTGGTAATCACTTGTCCATCACGTGGGAATCACGTGGGAATAACGTGGTAATCACGTGGGAATCACATGTCAATCACGTGGAAATCACATGGAATCACGTGGGAATCAAGTGACAATCACGTTGGAAACACGTGGGCATCACGTGTGAATCACGTGGGAATCACAAGGGAATCACGTGTCAATCACGTGGGAATCACGTGGGAATCACGTGGGAATCACGTGCCAATCACGTGGGAATCACGCGTCAATCACGTGGGAATCACGTGGGAACCACATGGGAATCACGTGGGAATCACGTGGGAATCACGTGTCAATCACGTGGGAATCACGTGTCAATCCCGTGGGAATCACGTTTGAATCACGTGGGAATCACGTGTCAATCACGTGGGAATCACGTGGGAATCACGTGTCAATCACGTGGGAATCTCGTGTCAATCACGTGGGAATCACGTGGGAATTACGTGTCAATCCCGTGGGAATCACGTTTGAATCACGTGGGAATAACGTGTCAATTACGTGGAAATCACTTGGGAATCACGTGGGAATCATGCGTCAATCACGTGGGAATCATGTGGGAGTCACGGGGGAATCACGTGGGAATCACGTGGGAATCACGTGTCAGTCACGTGGGAATCACGTGGGAATAACGTTTCTATCACGTGGGAATCACGCGTCAATCACGAGGGAATCACGTGGGAATCTCTTGGGAATCACATATCAATTACGTGGGCATCACGTGGGCATCACGTGGGTATCATTTGGGAATCACGTGGGAATCACGTGGGTATCACGTGGGAATCACGTGTCAGTCACGTGGGAATCACGTGGGAATAACGTTTCTATCACGTGGGAATCATGCGTCAATCACGTGGGAATCATGTGGGAGTCACGGGGGAATCACGTGTCAATCACGTGGGCATCACGTGGGCATCACGTGGGTATCATTTGGGATTCACGTGGGAATCACGTGGGTATCACGTGGGAATCACGTGTCAATCCCGTGGGAATCACGTTTGAATCACGTGGGAATCACGCGTCAATCACGTGGGAATCACATGGGAATCACGTGGGAATCACGTGTCAATCACGTGGGAATCACTTGGGAATCACGTGTCAATCACGTGGGAATCACGTGTCAATCACGTGGGAATCACGTGGGAGTCATGTGGGAATCATATGGGAATCACGTGGTAATCATGTGGGAATCACGTGGGAATCACGATTCAATCACGTGGGAATCATGTTGGAATTGCGTGTCAATCACGAGGGAATCACGTGGGAGTCACGTGGGAATCACGTGTCAATCACATGGGAATCACGTGGGAATCACGAGTCAATCACGTGCGAATCATGTGAAAATCAGGTTGGAATCACGTGTAAATCACGGGGGAATCACGTGGGCATCACGTGGGAATCATTTGGAAATCACGTGGAATCACGTGTCAATCACGTGGGCATCACGTGGGCATCATGTGGGTATCATTTGGGAATCACGTGGGAATCACGTGGGTATCACGTGGGAATCACGTGAGAATCACGTGTCAATCACGTGGGAATCACCTGGGTATCACGTGGGAATCACGTGGGAATCATCTGAGAATCACGTGGGAATCACGTGTCAATCACGTGGGATTCAATTGGGAATCCCGTGGGAATCACGTTTTAATCACGTGGGAATCACATGGGAATCACGTGGGATGCTCGTGGGAATCTCTTTTCAATCACGTGGGAATCACGTGGGAATCACGTGTCAATTACGTGGAAATCACGTGGGAATCACGAGGGAATCATGCGTCAATCACGTGGGAATCACGTGTCAATCACGTGTCAATCACGTGGGAATCACGTGTCAATCACGTGGGAATCACGTGCCAATCACGTGGGAATCATTCGTCAATCACGTGGGAATCACTTGGGAGTCACGTGGGAATCACGTTTGAATCACGTGGGAATCACGTGTCAATCACGTGGGAATCACGTGGGAATCACGTGGGAATCATTTGGAAATCACGTGGAATCACGTGTCAATCACGTGGGAATCATTCGTCAATCACGTGGGAATCACGTGGGAATCACGTGGTAATCATGTGGGAATCACGTGGGAATCACGATTCAATCACGTGGGAATCATGTTGGAATCGCGTGTCAATCACGAGGGAATCACGTGGGAGTCACGTGGGAATCACGTGTCAATCACATGGGAATCACGTGGGAATCACGAGTCAATCACGTGGGAATCATGTGAAAATCAGGTCGGAATCACGTGTAAATCACGTGGGAATCACGTGGGCATCACGTGGGAATCATTTGGAAATCACGTGGAATCACGTGTCAATCACGTGGGCATCACGTGGGCATCACATGGGTATCATTTGGGAATCACGTGGGAATCACGTGGGTATCACGTGGGAATCACGTGGGAATCACGTGTCAATCACGTGGTAATCACCTGTCAATCACGTGGGAATCACATGGGAATCACGTGTCAATCACGTGGGAATCACGTGGGAAACACGCAGGAATCACATGTCAATCACGTGGGTATCACGTGGTAATGACATGTCCATCACGTGGTAATCACATGGGAATCACCTGTAAATCACGTGGGAATCACGTGGGAATAACCTGTCAATCATGTGGGAATCACGTGTGAATAACATGGGAATCACGTGGGAATCATGTGTCAATCACGTGGAAATCACGTGGGAATCACTTGGGAATCACGGGGGAATCACGTGAGAATCACGTGGGAATCACGAGTCAGTCACGTGGGTATCATGTGGGAATCTCATGGGAATCACGGGGAATCACGTGTCAATCACGTCGGTATCACGTGGTAATGAAATGTCAATCACGTGGTAATCACGTGGGAATCACCTGGGAATCACATGGGAATCACCTGTAAATCACGTGGGAATCACGTGGGAATCACCTGTCAATCATGTGAGAATCACGTGTGAATAACATGGGAATCACGTGGGAATCACGTGGGACTCACGTGTCAAACAGGTTGGAATCTCGTGGGAATCACGTGTCATTCACGTGGGAATAACGTGGGAATCTCGTGGGAATCACATGTCAATCACGTGGGAATCACGTGTCATTCTCGTGGGAATCACGTGAGAATCACATGGGAATCACGTGTCAATCACGTGGGAATCACGTGGGAAACACGTGGGAATCACTTGGGAATCATGTGTCAGTCACGTGGGAATCATGTGGGAACCACGTGTCAATCACGTGGGAATCACGTGTCAATCACGTGGGAATCACGTGGTAATCACGTGTCAATCACGTGGAATCACATGAGAATCACGTGGGAATCACGTGAGAATCACGTGAGAATCACGTGTCAATCACGTGGGAATCACGTGGGAATCACCTGGGAATCACGTGGGAATCACGTGGGAATCACGTGGGAATCACATGTCAATCAGGTGGGAATCATGTGGGAATCACGTGGGAATCACGTGTCATTCACGAGGGAATCACATGGGAATCACGTGTCAATCACGTGGGAATCACATGTCAATCACGTGGGAATGAAATGGAAAACACGTGGAAATCAAGTGTCAATCACGTGGGAATCAACTGGGAATCTCAAGTCAATCACGGGGGATTCACGTGTGAATCACCTGTCAATCACGTGGGAATCACGTGGGAATCACGTGTCAATCACGTGGGAATCACGTGGAATACACGTGGGAATCATG
The DNA here is from genome assembly GCF_963930625.1 of Muntiacus reevesi. NCBI lineage: Eukaryota > Metazoa > Chordata > Mammalia > Artiodactyla > Cervidae > Muntiacus > Muntiacus reevesi. The sequence goes on from NC_089257.1 coordinate 90,006,126, forward strand.
TGGGAATCACATGTCAGTCACCTGGGAGACACGTGGGAATCACGTGGGAATCACGTGGCAATCAAGTGGGAATCACATGTAAATCACGTGGGAATCATGTGGGAATCACGTGTCAATCACGAGGGAATCTCGTGGGAATCACGTGGGAATCACTTGGGAATCACGTGGGAATCAGGTGTCATTCACGGGGGAATCACGTGGGAATCACTTGGGAATCACGTGGAATCACGTGGGAATTATGTGGGAATCACGTGAGAGTCACATCTCAATCACGTGGGAATCATGTGGGAATCATGTGTCAATCACGAGGGAATCTCGTGGGGAATCACGAGGGAATCACGTGGGAATCACTTGGGAATCACGTGTCATTCACGGGGGAATCACGTGGGAATCAATTGGGAATCACGTGGAATCACTTGGGAATCACGTGGGAATCACGTGGGAAACCCGTGGTAATCACGTGTCAATCACGTGGGTATCACGTGGGAATCACGTGGGAATCACTTGATAATCACGTGTCAGTCATGTGAGAATCATGTGGGAATCACGTGGGAATCTCTTGTCAATCACGGCGGAGCCCGGGGGAGTCATGTGGGAATCACGTGGGAATCACGTGTCAATTACGTGGGAATCTCGTGGGAATCAATTGTCAATAACGTGAGAATCAAGTGGTAATCACATGTCAATCACGTCGGGATCACGTGGGAATCACGTGTCAATTATGTGGATATCACGTGGGAATCACGTGGGAATCATATGACAATCACGTGGAAATCACTTGGGAATCACGTGAGAATCACCTGTCAATCACGTGGGAATCATGTGGGAATCACGTGTCAATCACGAGGGAATCACGTGGGAATCACGTGGGAATCACTTGGGAATCACGTGGGAATCACGTGTCATTCACGTGGGAATCACGTGGGAATCACATGAGAATCACGTGGGAATCACCTGTCAATCACGTGGGAATCTCGTGGGAATCACGTGGGAATCACCTGTCAATCACGTGGGAATCACTTGGGAATCACGTGGGAGTCACGTGGGTATCACCTGGGAATCACGTGTCAATAACGTGGGAATCAGGAGGGAATCACGTGGGAATCACGTGGGAATCATGTGCGAATCACGTGGGAATCATGTATCAATCACGTGGGCATCACGTAGTCATCACGTGGGAAACACGTGGGAATCACGTGGGAATCACGTGGGAATCACGTGTCAATCACGTGGGAATCACGTGGGAGTCACGTGGGAATCACGTGGGAATCACCTGTCAATCACGTGGGCATCACGTAGCCATCACGTGGGAAACACGTGGGAATCAGGTGGGAATCACGTGTCAATCACGTGGGATTCACGTGGGTGTCACGTGGGAATCACGTGGGAATCACCTGTCAATCACGTGGGCAACACGTAGTCATCAGGTGGGAAACACGTGGGAATCACGTGGCAATCACGTGGGAATCACTTGTCAATCACGAGGGAATCACGTGGGAAGAACGTGGTAATCAAATGTCAATCACGTGGGAATCACGTGGGAATCACGTGTCAATAACGTGGGTATCACGTGGGAATCACGTGGGAATCACGTGTTATTCACGTGTGAAACACGTGGGAATCACGTGTCAATCAAGTGAGTATCACGTGGGAATCACGTGGGAATCACGTGTCAATAACGTGGGAATCAGGTGGGAATCACGTGGGAATCATGTATCAATCACGTGGGCATCACGTAGTCATCACGTGGGAAACACGTGGGAATCACGTGGGAATCACGTGGGAATCACGTGTCAATCACGTGGGAATCACGTGGGAGTCACGTGGGAATCACGTGGGAATCACCTGTCAATCACGTGGGCATCACGGAGACATCACGTGTCAATCACGTGTCAATCACGTGGGTATCATGTGGGAATCACGTGGGAATCATGTGTCAATCACCAGGGAATCACTTGGGAATCACGTGGGCATCAAGTTGGCATCACGTGGCAATCATGTGGGAATCACGTGTCAATCACTTGGGAATCACGTGGGAATCACGTGGGAATCACGTGGCAATCATGTGGGAATCAAGTGTCAATAACTTGGGAATCACGTGGGAATCACATGGGAATCACGTGGTAATCACGTGGAAATCACGTGGGAAACACGTAGTAATCACGTGTCAATCACGTGGGTATCACGTGGGAATCAGTTGGGAATCACTTGGGAATCACGTGTCAGTCATGTGTGAATCACGTGGGAATCACGTGTCAATCACGTGGGAATCACTTGTCAATCACGTGGGAATCAATTGTCAATCACTTGGGAATCACGTGGGAAGAACGTGGTAATCAAATGTCAATCACGTGGGAATCACGTGGGAATCACGTGTTATTCACGTGTGAAACACGTGGGAATCACGTGTCAATGAAGTGAGTATCACGTGGGAATCACGTGGGAATCACGTGTCAGTCACGTGAGAATCACGTGGGAATCACGTGGGAATCACGTGTCAATCACGTGAGAATCATGTGGAATCACGTGTCAATCATGAGGAAATCACGTGGGAATAACATGTCATTCACGTGGGAATCACGTGGGAATCACGTGGGAATCACATAACAATCACGTGTTAATCACGTGGGAATCGCATGAGATTCACGTGGAAATCACGTGGTAATCACGTGTGAATCACGTGGGCATCACGTGGGCATCATGTGGGAATCATTTGGGAATAACGTGAGAATCACGTGTCAATCATGTGGGAATCACGTGGAAATCACGTGGGAATCACGTGAGATTCACGTGTCAATCACGTGTCAATCACGTGTCAATCACTTGGAAGTCACCTGGGAATCACGTGGGAATCACTTGTCAATAACGTGGGAATCATGTGGGAATCAAGTGTCAATGGCGTGGGAATCATGTGGGAATCACATTGGTATCACGTAGGAATCACGTGGGAATCACCTGGGAATCACGTGTCAAACACGTGGGAATCACGTCGGAATCACGTGGGAAACACGTGGGAATCACGTGTTAATCTCGTGGGAATCGCGTGTCAATCACGTGGGAATCACGTCGGAATCACATGGGAATCACGTAGGAATCACGGGTCAGTCACGTGAGAGTCACTTGAGAATCCCGTGGGAATCACGTGTCAATCACGTGGGAATCACGTTGGAATCACGTGGGAATCACTTGTCAATCACGTGGGAATCATGTGTGAATCACGTGGGTATCACGTGGGAATCACGTGGGAATCACGTGTCAATCATATGTGAAACACGTGGGAATCACGTGTCAATCACGTGGGTATCACGTGGTAATCACGTAGGAATCACGTGTCAGTCACGTGAGATTCACGTGGGAATCACGTGGGAATCAAGTGTCAATCACGAGGGAATCACGTGGAAATCATGTGTCAATCACGTGTCAATCACGTGGGAATCACGTGGGAATCACATGGGAATCACGTGTCAATCATGTGGGAATCACGTGGGAATCATGCGTAAATCATGTGGGAATCATGTGGGAATCACGTGGGAATCCCATGGGAATCATGTGGGGGAATCACGTGGGAATCACGTGTCGATCACGTGGGAATCATGTGGGAATCACGTGTCAATCACGAGGGAATCAAGTGGGAATCACATGGGAATCACTTGGGAATCACGTGGGAATCACCTGTCAATCACGTTGGAATCATGTGGGAATCACGTGTCAATCAAGAGGGAATCACGTGGGAATCACGTGGGAATCACTTGGGAATCACGTGGGAATCACGTGTCATTCACGTGGGAATCACGTGGGAATCACATGGGAATCACGTGAGAATCACCTGTCAATCACGTGGGAATCACGTGGGAATCACGTGGGAATCACCTGTCAATCTTGTGGGAAACACTTGGGAATCACGTGGGAGTCACGTGGGTATCACGTGGGAATCACGTGTCAATAACATGGGAATCAGGTGGGAATCACGTGGGAATCACGTGGGAATCACGTGGGAATCATGTATCAATCACGTGGGCATCACGTAGTCATCACGTGGGAAACACGTGGGAATCACGTGGGAATCACGTGGGAATCACGTGTCAATCACGTGGGAATCACGTGGGAGTCACGTGGGAATCACGTGGGAATCACCTGTCAATCACGTGGGCATCACGGAGCCATCACGTGTCAATCACGTGTCAATCACGTGGGTATCATGTGGGAATCACGTGGGAATCATGTGTCAATCACGTGGGAATCACTTGGGAATCACGTGGGCATCAAGTTGGCATCACGTGGCAATCATGTGGGAATCACATGTCAATCTCTTGGGAATCACGTGGGAATCACGTGGGAAATACGTGGTAATCACGTGTCAATCACGTGGGTAACACGTGGGAATCACGTGGGAATCACTTGATAATCACGTGTCAGTCATGTGACAATCACGTGGGAATCACGTGGGAATCTCTTGTCAATCACAGCGGAGCCCGGGGGAGTCATGTGGGAATCACGTGGGAATCACGTGTCAATCACGTGGGAATCACGTGGGAATCACGTGTTATTCACGTGTGAAACACGTGGGAATCACGTGTCAATCAAGTGAGTATCACGTGGGAATCACGTGTCAGTCACGTGAGAATCACGTGGGAATCACGTGTGAATCACGTGTCAATCACGTGGGAATCACGTGGGAGTCACGTGTGTATCACATGGGAATCACGTGTCAATCTCGTGGGAATCACGTGGGAATCACGTTGGCATCACGTGGGCATCACGTTGGAATCATGTGGGAATCACGTGTCAATCTCTTGGGAATCACGTGGGAATCACGTGGGAATCATGTGGGAATCACATGGGAATCACGTGACAATCACGTGGGAATCACGTGGGAATCAAGTGGGAATCACGTGGGAATCACGTATCAATCACGTGGGAATCATGTGGAATCACGTGTCAATCATGAGGAAATCACGTGGGAATAACGTGTCATTCACGTGGGAATCACGTGGGAATCACGTGGGAATCACATAACAATCACGTGTTAATCACGTGGGAATCGCGTGAGATTCGCGTGGAAATCACGTGGTAATCACGTGTGAATCACGTGGGCATCATGTGGGCATCATGTGAGAATCATTTGGGAATCACGTGAGAATCACGTGTCAATCACGTGGGAATCACGTGGAAATCACGTGGGAATCACGTGAGATTCACGTGTCAATCACGTGTCAATCACGTGTCAATCACTTGGAAGTCACCTGGGAATCACGTGGGAATCACGTGTCAATAACGTGGGAATCACGTGGGAATCAAGTGTCAATGGCGTGGGAATCATGTGGGAATCACATTGGTATCACGTAGGAATCACGTGGGAATCACCTGGGAATCACGTGTCAATCACGTGGGAATCACGCCGGAATCATGTGGGAAACACGTGGGAATCACGTGTTAATCACGTGGGAATCGCGTGTCAATCACGTGGGAATCACGTCGGAATCACATGGGAATCACGTAGGAATCACGTGTCAATCACGTGAGAATCACTTGAAAATCCCGTGGGAATTACGTGTCAATCACGTGGTAATCACGTGGAAATCATGTGTCAATCACGTGTCAATCACGTGGGAATCACGTGGGAATCACATGGAAATCTCGTGTCAATCATGTGGGAATCACGTGGGAATCATGCGTAAATAATGTGGAAATCATGTGGGAATCACGTGGGAATCCCATGGGAATCATGTGGGGGAATCACGTGGGAATCACGTGTCGATCACGTGGGAATCATGTGGGAATCACGTGTCAATCACGAGGGAATCAAGTGGGAATCACATGGGAATCACTTGGGAATCACGTGGGAATCACCTGTCAATCACGTGGGAATCATGTGGGAATCACGTGTCAATCAAGAGGGAATCACGTGGGAATCACATGGGAATCACTTGGGAATCACGTGGGAATCACGTGTCATTCACGTGGGAATCACGTGGGAATCACATGGGAATCACGTGAGAATCACCTGTCAATCATGTGGGAATCACGTGGGAATCACCTGTCAATCTTGTGGGAAACACTTGGGAATCACGTGGGAGTCACGTGGGTATCACGTGGGAATCACGTGTCAATAACATGGGAATCAGGTGGGAATCACGTGGGAATCACGTGGGAATCACGTGGGAATCATGTATCAATCACGTGGGCATCACGTAGTCATCACGTGGGAAACACGTGGGAATCAATTGGGAATCACGTGGGAATCACGTGTCAATCACATGGGAATCCCGTGGGAGTCACGTCGGAATCACGTGGGAATCACCTGTCAATCACGTGGGCATCACGGAGCCATCACGTGTCAATCCCGTGTCAATCACGTGGGTATCATGTGGGAATCACGTGGGAATCATATGACAATCACGTGGAAATCACTTGGAATCACGTGGGCATCAAGTTGGCATCACGTGGCAATCATGTGGGAATCACGTGTCAATCACTTGGGAATCACGTGGGAATCACGTGGGAAACACGTGGAAATCACGTGTCAATCACGTGGGTAACACGTGGGAATCACGTGGGAATCACTTGATAATCACGTGGGAATCATGTGGGAATCACCTGTCAATCACGTGGGAATCTCGTGGGAATCACGTGGGAATCTCTTGTCAATCACGGCGGAGCCCGGGGGAGTCATGTCGGAATCACGTGGGAATCACGTGTCAATCACGTAGGAATCACGTGGGAATCAATTGTCAATCACGTGAGAATCACGTGGTAATCACATGTCAATCACGTCGGAATCACGTGGGAATCACGTGTCAATTACGTGGGTATCACGTGGGAATCACGTGGGAATCATATGACAATCACATGGAAATCACTTGGGAATCACGTGGGAATCACCTGTCAATCACGTGGGAATCATGTGGGAATCACATATCAATCACGAGGGAATCACGTGGGAATCACGTGGGAATCACTTGGGAATCACGTGGGAATCACGTGTCATTCACGTGGGAATCACGTGGGAATCACATGGGAATCACGTGGGAATCACCTGTCAATCACGTGGGAATCTCGTGGGAATCACGTCGGAATCACCTGTCAATCACGTGGGAATCACTTGGGAATCACGTGGGAGTCACTTGGGTATCACCTGGGAATCAGGTGTCAATAACGTGGGAATCAGGAGGGAATAACGTGGGAATCACGTGGGAATCACGTGCGAATCACGTGGGAATCATGCATCATTCACGTGGGCATCACGTAGTCATCACGTGGGAAACACGTGGAAATCACGTGGGAATCACGTGAGAATCACGTGTCAATCACGTGGGAATCACGTGGGAGTCACGTGGGAATCACGTGGGAATCACCTGTCAATCACGTGGGCATCACGTAGCCATCACGTGGGAAACACGTGGGAATCAGGTGGGAATCACGTGTCAATCACGTGGGAATCACGTGGGAGTCACGTGGGAATCACGTGGGAATCACCTGTCAATCACGTGGGAATCACGTGTCAATCACGTGGGAATCACGTGTCAGTCACGTGAGAATCACATGGGAATCACGTGGGAATCACGTGTCAATCACGTGGGAATCACTTGTCAATCACGTGAGAATCACGTGGGAAGAACGTGGTAATCAAATATCAATCACGTAGGAATCACGTCGGGATCACGTGGGAAACACGTGGGAATCACGTGTTAATCACGTGGGAATCGCGTGTCAATCACGTGGGAATCACGTCGGAATCACATGGGAATCACGTAGGAATCACGTGTCAGTCACGTGAGAATCACTTGAGAATCCCGTGGGAATCACGTGTCAATAACGTGGGAATCACGTCGGAATCACATGGGAATCACGTAGGAATCACGTGTCAGTCACGTGAGAATCACTTGAGAATCCCGTGGGAATCACGTGTCAATCACGTGGGAATCACGTTGGAATCACGTGGGAATCACTTGTCAATCACGTGGGAATCATGTGTGAATCACGTGGGTATCACGTGGGAATCACGTGGGAATCACGTGTCAATCACGTGTGAAACACGTGGGAATCACGTGTCAATCACGTGGGTATCACATGGTAATCACGTAGGAATCACGTGTCAGTCACGTGAGATTCACGTGGGAATCACGTGGGAATCAAGTGTCAATCACGTGGGAATCACGTGGAAATCATGTGTCAATCACGTGTCAATCACGTGGGAATCACGTGGGAATCACATGGGAATCACGTGTCAATCATGTGGGAATCACGTGGGAATCATGCGTAAATCATGTGGGAATCATGTGGGAATCACGTGGGAATCCCATGGGAATCATGTGGGGGAATCACGTGGGAATCACGTGTCGATCACGCGGGAATCATGTGGGAATCACCTGTCAATCACGAGGGAATCAAGTGGGAATCACATGGGAATCACTTGGGAATCACGTGGGAATCACCTGTAAATCACGTGGGAATCATGTGGGAATCACGTGTCAATCAAGAGGGAATCACGTGGGAATCACTTGGGAATCACGTGGGAATCACGTGTCATTCACGTGGGAATCACGTGGGAATAACATGGGAATCACTTGAGAATCACCTGTCAATCATGTGGGAATCACGTGGGAATCACGTGGGAATCACCTGTCAATCACGTGGGAATCTCGTGGGAATCACGTGGGAATCACCTGTCAATCACGTGGGAATCACTTGGGAATCATTTGGGAGTCACGTGGGAATCACGTGGAAATCACCTGTCAATCACGTGGGCATCATGTAGCCATCACGTGAGAATCACGTGTCAATCACGTGGGTATCACGTGGGAATCACGTGGTAAACACGTGGTAATCACGTGTCAATCACGTGGGTATCACGTGGGAATCACGTGGGAATCACTTGGGAATCACGTGTCAGTCATGTGAGAATCACGTGGGAATCACGTGGGAATCACTTGTCAGTCACGGCGGAGCCCGGGGGAGTCATGTGGGAATCACGTGGGAATCACGGGTCAATCACGTGTGTATCACGTGGGAATCACGTGGGAATCACGTGTTAGTCACGTGAGAATCACGTGGGAATCACGTGGGAAATACGTGTAAATCACGTGGGAATCACGTGGAAATCATGTATCTATCACGTGGGAATCACGTGGGAATCACGTGGGAATCACGTGGGAATCACGTGGGAATCACGTGGGAGTCACGTTGTCATCACGTGGGCATCACGTGGGAATCATGTGGGAATCACGTGTCAATCACTTGGGAATCATTTGTCAATCACGTGGGAATCATGTGAGAAGAACATTGTAATCACATGTCAATCACGTGGGAATCACGTGTCAATTACGTGGGTATCACGTGGGAATCACGTGGGAATCACGTTTCAATCACGTGTGAAACACGTGGGAATCACGTGTCAATCACGTGGGTATCACGTGTGAATCACGTGGGAATCACGTGTCTTTCACGTGAGAATCACGTGGGAATCACGTGGGAATCACGTGTCAATCACGTGGGAATCACTTGGAAATCATGTATCTATCACGTGGGAATCACGTGGGAATCACGTGGGAATCACGTGTCAATCTCGTGGGAATCACGTGGGAGTCACGTGTGTATCACGTGGGAATCACGTGTCAATCTCGTGGGAATCACGTGGGAATCGCGTGGGCATCACGTTGGCATCACATGGGAATCATGTGGGTATCATGGGGAATCACATGGGAATCACGTGACAATCACGTGGGAATCACGTGTGAATCACGTGGAAATCACGTGGGAATCACGTATCACTCACGTGGGAATCATGTGGAATCACGTGTCAATCTCTTGGGAATCACGTGGGAATCACGTGGGAATCATGTGGGAATCACATGGGAATCACGTGACAATCACGTGGGAATCACGTGGGAATCAAGTGGGAATCACGTGGGAATCACGTATCAATCACGTGGGAATCATGTGGAATCACGTGTCAATCATGAGGAAATCACGTGGGAATAACGTGTCATTCACGTGGGAATCACGTGGGAATCACGTGGGAATCACATAACAATCACGTGTTAATCACGTGGGAATCGCGTGAGATTCGCGTGGAAATCACGTGGTAATCACGTGTGAATCACGTGGGCATCATGTGGGCATCATGTGAGAATCATTTGGGAATCACGTGAGAATCACGTGTCAATCACGTGGGAATCACGTGGAAATCACGTGGGAATCACGTGAGATTCACGTGTCAATCACGTGTCAATCACGTGTCAATCACTTGGAAGTCACCTGGGAATCACGTGGGAATCACGTGTCAATAACGTGGGAATCACGTGGGAATCAAGTGTCAATGGCGTGGGAATCATGTGGGAATCACATTGGTATCACGTAGGAATCACGTGGGAATCACCTGGGAATCACGTGTCAATCACGTGGGAATCACGCCGGAATCATGTGGGAAACACGTGGGAATCACGTGTTAATCACGTGGGAATCGCGTGTCAATCACGTGGGAATCACGTCGGAATCACATGGGAATCACGTAGGAATCACGTGTCAATCACGTGAGAATCACTTGAAAATCCCGTGGGAATTACGTGTCAATCACGTGGGAATCACGTGGAAATCATGTGTCAATCACGTGTCAATCACGTGGGAATCACGTGGGAATCACATGGAAATCTCGTGTCAATCATGTGGGAATCACGTGGGAATCATGCGTAAATCATGTGGAAATCATGTGGGAATCACGTGGGAATCCCATGGGAATCATGTGGGGGAATCACGTGGGAATCACGTGTCGATCACGTGGGAATCATGTGGGAATCACGTGTCAATCACGAGGGAATCAAGTGGGAATCACATGGGAATCACTTGGGAATCACGTGGGAATCACCTGTCAATCACGTGGGAATCATGTGGGAATCACGTGTCAATCAAGAGGGAATCACGTGGGAATCACGTGGGAATCACTTGGGAATCACGTGGGAATCACGTGTCATTCACGTGGGAATCACGTGGGAATCACATGGGAATCACGTGAGAATCACCTGTCAATCATGTGGGAATCACGTGGGAATCACCTGTCAATCTTGTGGGAAACACTTGGGAATCACGTGGGAGTCACGTGGGTATCACGTGGGAATCACGTGTCAATAACATGGGAATCAGGTGGGAATCACGTGGGAATCACGTGGGAATCACGTGGGAATCATGTATCAATCACGTGGGCATCACGTAGTCATCACGTGGGAAACACGTGGGAATCAATTGGGAATCACGTGGGAATCACGTGTCAATCACATGGGAATCCCGTGGGAGTCACGTCGGAATCACGTGGGAATCACCTGTCAATCACGTGGGCATCACGGAGCCATCACGTGTCAATCCCGTGTCAATCACGTGGGTATCATGTGGGAATCACGTGGGAATCATATGACAATCACGTGGAAATCACTTGGAATCACGTGGGCATCAAGTTGGCATCACGTGGCAATCATGTGGGAATCACGTGTCAATCACTTGGGAATCACGTGGGAATCACGTGGGAAACACGTGGTAATCACGTGTCAATCACGTGGGTAACACGTGGGAATCACGTGGGAATCACTTGATAATCACGTGGGAATCATGTGGGAATCACCTGTCAATCACGTGGGAATCTCGTGGGAATCACGTGGGAATCTCTTGTCAATCACGGCGGAGCCCGGGGGAGTCATGTCGGAATCACGTGGGAATCACGTGTCAATCACGTGGGAATCACGTGGGAATCAATTGTCAATCACGTGAGAATCACGTGGTAATCACATGTCAATCACGTCGGAATCACGTGGGAATCACGTGTCAATTACGTGGGTATCACGTGGGAATCACGTGGGAATCATATGACAATCACATGGAAATCACTTGGGAATCACGTGGGAATCACCTGTCAATCACGTGGGAATCATGTGGGAATCACATATCAATCACGAGGGAATCACGTGGGAATCACGTGGGAATCACTTGGGAATCACGTGGGAATCACGTGTCATTCACGTGGGAATCACGTGGGAATCACATGGGAATCACGTGGGAATCACCTGTCAATCACGTGGGAATCTCGTGGGAATCACGTGGGAATCACCTGTCAATCACGTGGGAATCACTTGGGAATCACGTGGGAGTCACTTGGGTATCACCTGGGAATCAGGTGTCAATAACGTGGGAATCAGGAGGGAATAACGTGGGAATCACGTGGGAATCACGTGCGAATCACGTGGGAATCATGCATCATTCACGTGGGCATCACGTAGTCATCACGTGGGAAATACGTGGAAATCACGTGGGAATCACGTGGGAATCACGTGTCAATCACGTGGGAATCACGTGGGAGTCACGTGGGAATCACGTGGGAATCACCTGTCAATCACGTGGGCATCACGTAGCCATCACGTGGGAAACACGTGGGAATCAGGTGGGAATCACGTGTCAATCACGTGGGAATCACGTGGGAGTCACGTGGGAATCACGTGGGAATCACCTGTCAATCACGTGGGAATCACGTGTCAATCACGTGGGAATCACGTGTCAGTCACGTGAGAATCACATGGGAATCACGTGGGAATCACGTGTCAATCACGTGGGAATCACTTGTCAATCACGTGAGAATCACGTGGGAAGAACGTGGTAATCAAATATCAATCACGTAGGAATCACGTCGGGATCACGTGGGAAACACGTGGGAATCACGTGTTAATCACGTGGGAATCGCGTGTCAATCACGTGGGAATCACGTCGGAATCACATGGGAATCACGTAGGAATCACGTGTCAGTCACGTGAGAATCACTTGAGAATCCCGTGGGAATCACGTGTCAATAACGTGGGAATCACGTCGGAATCACATGGGAATCACGTAGGAATCACGTGTCAGTCACGTGAGAATCACTTGAGAATCCCGTGGGAATCACGTGTCAATCACGTGGGAATCACGTTGGAATCACGTGGGAATCACTTGTCAATCACGTGGGAATCATGTGTGAATCACGTGGGTATCACGTGGGAATCACGTGGGAATCACGTGTCAATCACGTGTGAAACACGTGGGAATCACGTGTCAATCACGTGGGTATCACATGGTAATCACGTAGGAATCACGTGTCAGTCACGTGAGATTCACGTGGGAATCACGTGGGAATCAAGTGTCAATCACGTGGGAATCACGTGGAAATCATGTGTCAATCACGTGTCAATCACGTGGGAATCACGTGGGAATCACATGGGAATCACGTGTCAATCATGTGGGAATCACGTGGGAATCATGCGTAAATCATGTGGGAATCATGTGGGAATCACGAGGGAATCCCATGGGAATCATGTGGGGGAATCACGTGGGAATCACGTGTCGATCACGTGGGAATCATGTGGAAATCACCTGTCAATCACGAGGGAATCAAGTGGGAATCACATGGGAATCACTTGGGAATCACGTGGGAATCACCTGTAAATCACGTGGGAATCATGTGGGAATCACGTGTCAATCAAGAGGGAATCACGTGGGAATCACGTGGGAATCACTTGGGAATCACGTGGGAATCACGTGTCATTCACGTGGGAATCACGTGGGAATAACATGGGAATCACTTGAGAATCACCTGTCAATCATGTGGGAATCACGTGGGAATCACGTGGGAATCACCTGTCAATCACGTGGGAATCTCGTGGGAATCACGTGGGAATCACCTGTCAATCACGTGGGAATCACTTGGGAATCATTTGGGAGTCACGTGGGAATCACGTGGAAATCACCTGTCAATCACGTGGGCATCATGTAGCCATCACGTGAGAATCACGTGTCAATCACGTGGGTATCACGTGGGAATCACGTGGGAATCACGTGTCAATCACGTGGGAATCACGTGGAAATCACGTGGTAAACACGTGGTAATCACGTGTCAATCACGTGGGTATCACGTGGGAATCACGTGGGAATCACTTGGGAATCACGTGTCAGTCATGTGAGAATCACGTGGGAATCACGTGGGAATCACTTGTCAGTCACGGCGGAGCCCGGGGGAGTCATGTGGGAATCACGTGGGAATCACGTGTCAATCACGTGTGTATCACGTGGGAATCACGTGGGAATCACGTGTTAGTCACGTGAGAATCACGTGGGAATCACGTGGGAAATACGTGTAAATCACGTGGGAATCACGTGGAAATCATGTATCTATCACGTGGGAATCACGTGGGAATCACGTGGGAATCACGTGGGAATCACGTGGGAATCACGTGGAAGTCACGTTGTCATCACGTGGGCATCACGTGGGAATCATGTGGGAATCACGTGTCAATCACTTGGGAATCACTTGTCAATCACGTGGGAATCATGTGAGAAGAACATTGTAATCACATGTCAATCACGTGGGAATCACGTGTCAATTACGTGGGTATCACGTGGGAATCACGTGGGAATCACGTTTCAATCACGTGTGAAACACGTGGGAATCACGTGTCAATCACGTGGGTATCACGTGGGAATCACGTGGGAATCACGTGTCAGTCACGTGAGAATCACGTGGGAATCACGTGGGAATCACGTGTCAATCACGTGGGAATCACTTGGAAATCATGTATCTATCACGTGGGAATCACGTGGGAATCACGTGGGAATCACGTGTCAATCTCGTGGGAATCACGTGGGAGTCACGTGTGTATCACGTGGGAATCACGTGTCAATCCTGTGGGAATCACGTGGGAATCGCGTGGGCATCACGTTGGCATCACATGGGAATCATGTGGGTATCATGGGGAATCACATGGGAATCACGTGACAATCACGTGGGAATCACGTGTGAATCACGTGGAAATCACGTGGGAATCACGTATCACTCACGTGGGAATCATGTGGAATCACGTGTCAATCTCTTGGGAATCACGTGGGAATCACGTGGGAATCATGTGGGAATCACATGGGAATCACGTGACAATCACGTGGGAATCACGTGGGAATCAAGTGGGAATCACGTGGGAATCACGTATCAATCACGTGGGAATCATGTGGAATCACGTGTCAATCATGAGGAAATCACGTGGGAATAACGTGTCATTCACGTGGGAATCACGTGGGAATCACGTGGGAATCACATAACAATCACGTGTTAATCACGTGGGAATCGCGTGAGATTCGCGTGGAAATCACGTGGTAATCACGTGTGAATCACGTGGGCATCATGTGGGCATCATGTGAGAATCATTTGGGAATCACGTGAGAATCACGTGTCAATCACGTGGGAATCACGTGGAAATCACGTGGGAATCACGTGAGATTCACGTGTCAATCACGTGTCAATCACGTGTCAATCACTTGGAAGTCACCTGGGAATAACGTGGGAATCACGTGTCAATAACGTGGGAATCACGTGGGAATCAAGTGTCAATGGCGTGGGAATCATGTGGGAATCACATTGGTATCACGTAGGAATCACGTGGGAATCACCTGGGAATCACGTGTCAATCACGTGGGAATCACGCCGGAATCATGTGGGAAACACGTGGGAATCACGTGTTAATCACGTGGGAATCGCGTGTCAATCACGTGGGAATCACGTCGGAATCACATGGGAATCACGTAGGAATCACGTGTCAATCACGTGAGAATCACTTGAAAATCCCGTGGGAATTACGTGTCAATCACGTGGGAATCACGTGGAAATCATGTGTCAATCACGTGTCAATCACGTGGGAATCACGTGGGAATCACATGGAAATCTCGTGTCAATCATGTGGGAATCACGTGGGAATCATGCGTAAATCATGTGGAAATCATGTGGGAATCACGTGGGAATCCCATGGGAATCATGTGGGGGAATCACGTGGGAATCACGTGTCGATCACGTGGGAATCATGTGGGAATCACGTGTCAATCACGAGGGAATCAAGTGGGAATCACATGGGAATCACTTGGGAATCACGTGGGAATCACCTGTCAATCACGTGGGAATCATGTGGGAATCACGTGTCAATCAAGAGGGAATCACGTGGGAATCACGTGGGAATCACTTGGGAATCACGTGGGAATCACGTGTCATTCACGTGGGAATCACGTGGGAATCACATGGGAATCACGTGAGAATCACCTGTCAATCATGTGGGAATCACGTGGGAATCACCTGTCAATCTTGTGGGAAACACTTGGGAATCACGTGGGAGTCACGTGGGTATCACGTGGGAATCACGTGTCAATAACATGGGAATCAGGTGGGAATCACGTGGGAATCACGTGGGAATCACGTGGGAATCATGTATCAATCACGTGGGCATCACGTAGTCATCACGTGGGAAACACGTGGGAATCAATTGGGAATCACGTGGGAATCACGTGTCAATCACATGGGAATCCCGTGGGAGTCACGTCGGAATCACGTGGGAATCACCTGTCAATCACGTGGGCATCACGGAGCCATCACGTGTCAATCCCGTGTCAATCACGTGGGTATCATGTGGGAATCACGTGGGAATCATATGACAATCACGTGGAAATCACTTGGAATCACGTGGGCATCAAGTTGGCATCACGTGGCAATCATGTGGGAATCACGTGTCAATCACTTGGGAATCACGTGGGAATCACGTGGGAAACACGTGGTAATCACGTGTCAATCACGTGGGTAACACGTGGGAATCACGTGGGAATCACTTGATAATCACGTGGGAATCATGTGGGAATCACCTGTCAATCACGTGGGAATCTCGTGGGAATCACGTGGGAATCTCTTGTCAATCACGGCGGAGCCCGGGGGAGTCATGTCGGAATCACGTGGGAATCACGTGTCAATCACGTGGGAATCACGTGGGAATCAATTGTCAATCACGTGAGAATCACGTGGTAATCACATGTCAATCACGTCGGAATCACGTGGGAATCACGTGTCAATTACGTGGGTATCACGTGGGAATCACGTGGGAATCATATGACAATCACATGGAAATCACTTGGGAATCACGTGGGAATCACCTGTCAATCACGTGGGAATCATGTGGGAATCACATATCAATCACGAGGGAATCACGTGGGAATCACGTGGGAATCACTTGGGAATCACGTGGGAATCACGTGTCATTCACGTGGGAATCACGTGGGAATCACATGGGAATCACGTGGGAATCACCTGTCAATCACGTGGGAATCTCGTGGGAATCACGTGGGAATCACCTGTCAATCACGTGGGAATCACTTGGGAATCACGTGGGAGTCACTTGGGTATCACCTGGGAATCAGGTGTCAATAACGTGGGAATCAGGAGGGAATAACGTGGGAATCACGTGGGAATCACGTGCGAATCACGTGGGAATCATGCATCATTCACGTGGGCATCACGTAGTCATCACGTGGGAAACACGTGGAAATCACGTGGGAATCACGTGGGAATCACGTGTCAATCACGTGGGAATCACGTGGGAGTCACGTGGGAATCACGTGGGAATCACCTGTCAATCACGTGGGCATCACGTAGCCATCACGTGGGAAACACGTGGGAATCAGGTGGGAATCACGTGTCAATCACGTGGGAATCACGTGGGAGTCACGTGGGAATCACGTGGGAATCACCTGTCAATCACGTGGGAATCACGTGTCAATCACGTGGGAATCACGTGTCAGTCACGTGAGAATCACATGGGAATCACGTGGGAATCACGTGTCAATCACGTGGGAATCACTTGTCAATCACGTGAGAATCACGTGGGAAGAACGTGGTAATCAAATATCAATCACGTAGGAATCACGTCGGGATCACGTGGGAAACACGTGGGAATCACGTGTTAATCACGTGGGAATCGCGTGTCAATAACGTGGGAATCACGTCGGAATCACATGGGAATCACGTAGGAATCACGTGTCAGTCACGTGAGAATCACTTGAGAATCCCGTGGGAATCACGTGTCAATAACGTGGGAATCACGTCGGAATCACATGGGAATCACGTAGGAATCACGTGTCAGTCACGTGAGAATCACTTGAGAATCCCGTGGGAATCACGTGTCAATCACGTGGGAATCACGTTGGAATCACGTGGGAATCACTTGTCAATCACGTGGGAATCATGTGTGAATCACGTGGGTATCACGTGGGAATCACGTGGGAATCACGTGTCAATCACGTGTGAAACACGTGGGAATCACGTGTCAATCACGTGGGTATCACATGGTAATCACGTAGGAATCACGTGTCAGTCACGTGAGATTCACGTGGGAATCACGTGGGAATCAAGTGTCAATCACGTGGGAATCACGTGGAAATCTTGTGTCAATCACGTGGGAATCACGTGGGAATCACGTGGGAATCACATGTCAATCATGTGGGAATCACGTGGGAATCATGCGTAAATCATGTGGGAATCATGTGGGAATCACGTGGGAATCCCATGGGAATCATGTGGGGGAATCACGTGGGAATCACGTGTCGATCACGTGGGAATCATGTGGGAATCACCTGTCAATCACGAGGGAATCAAGTGGGAATCACATGGGAATCACTTGGGAATCACGTGGGAATCACCTGTAAATCACGTGGGAATCATGTGGGAATCACGTGTCAATCAAGAGGGAATCACGTGGGAATCACGTGGGAATCACTTGGGAATCACGTGGGAATCACGTGTCATTCACGTGGGAATCACGTGGGAATAACATGGGAATCACTTGAGAATCACCTGTCAATCATGTGGGAATCACGTGGGAATCACGTGGGAATCACCTGTCAATCACGTGGGAATCTCGTGGGAATCACGTGGGAATCACCTGTCAATCACGTGGGAATCACTTGGGAATCATTTGGGAGTCACGTGGGAATCACGTGGAAATCACCTGTCAATCACGTGGGCATCATGTAGCCATCACGTGAGAATCACGTGTCAATCACGTGGGTATCACGTGGGAATCACGTGGGAATCACGTGTCAATCACGTGGGAATCACGTGGAAATCACGTGGTAAACACGTGGTAATCACGTGTCAATCACGTGGGTATCACGTGGGAATCACGTGGGAATCACTTGGGAATCACGTGTCAGTCATGTGAGAATCACGTGGGAATCACGTGGGAATCACTTGTCAGTCACGGCGGAGCCCGGGGGAGTCATGTGGGAATCACGTGGGAATCACGTGTCAATCACGTGTGTATCACGTGGGAATCACGTGGGAATCACGTGTTAGTCATGTGAGAATCACGTGGGAATCACGTGGGAAATACGTGTAAATCACGTGGGAATCACGTGGAAATCATGTATCTATCACGTGGGAATCACGTGGGAATCACGTGGGAATCACGTGGGAATCACGTGGGAATCACGTGGGAGTCACGTTGTCATCACGTGGGCATCACGTGGGAATCATGTGGGAATCACGTGTCAATCACTTGGGAATCACTTGTCAATCACGTGGGAATCATGTGAGAAGAACATTGTAATCACATGTCAATCACGTGGGAATCACGTGTCAATTACGTGGGTATCACGTGGGAATCACGTGGGAATCACGTTTCAATCACGTGTGAAACACGTGGGAATCACGTGTCAATCACGTGGGTATCACGTGGGAATCACGTGGGAATCACGTGTCAGTCACGTGAGAATCACGTGGGAATCACGTGGGAATCACGTGTCAATCACGTGGGAATCACTTGGAAATCATGTATCTATCACGTGGGAATCACGTGGGAATCACGTGGGAATCACGTGTCAATCTCGTGGGAATCACGTGGGAGTCACGTGTGTATCACGTGGGAATCACGTGTCAATCTCGTGGGAATCACGTGGGAATCGCGTGGGCATCACGTTGGCATCACATGGGAATCATGTGGGTATCATGGGGAATCACATGGGAATCACGTGACAATCACGTGGGAATCACGTGTGAATCACGTGGAAATCACGTGGGAATCACGTATCACTCACGTGGGAATCATGTGGAATCACGTGTCAATCATGCGAAATCACGTGGGAATAACGTGTCATTCACGTGGGAATCACGTGGGAATCATGTGGGAATCACATGACAATCACGTGTTAATCATGTGGGAATCGCATGTCATTCATGTGGAAATCACGTGGTAATCACGTGTGAATCACGTGGGCATCACGAGGGCATCATGTGGGAATCATTTGGGAATCACGTGAGAATCACGTGTCAATCACGTGGGAATCACGTGGTAATCACGTGGGAGTCACGTGACATTCACATGTCAATCACGTGTCAATCAAGTGTCAATCACTTGGAAGTCACG
Source organism: Muntiacus reevesi (assembly GCF_963930625.1). Classification (NCBI taxonomy): domain Eukaryota; kingdom Metazoa; phylum Chordata; class Mammalia; order Artiodactyla; family Cervidae; genus Muntiacus; species Muntiacus reevesi. The sequence goes on from NC_089257.1 coordinate 90,026,357, forward strand.
TGGGAATCACGTGGGAATCATCTGTCAATCACCTGGGAATCACGTGGGAATCAAGTGTCAATCGCGTGGGAATCATGTGGGAATCACATTGGTATCACGTGGGAATCACGTGGGAATCACCTGGGAATCACGTGTAAATCACGTGGGAATCACGTGGGAAACACGTGGGAATCACGTGGTAATCACGTGGGAATCCCATGTCAATCACGTGGGAATCACGTGGGAATCACGTCAAAATCACTTGGGAATCACGTGTCAATCACTTGGGAATCACTTGGGAATCACGTGGGAATCATGTGTGAATCAGGTGTCAATCAGGTGGGAATCACATGGGAATCACTTGGGAATCACGTTTGAATCACGTGTGAATCACATGGTAATCACATGGTAATCATGTGTCATTCACGTGGAAATCACGTGGGAATCACCCGTCAATGTCGTGGGAATCACGTGGGAATCACGTAGGAATCACGTGTCAATCACATGGGAATCACGTGGGAATCACGTGGGAATCACGTGGGAATCTCGTGTCATTCACGGGGGAATCACATGGGAATCACGTGGGATTCACGAGTAAATCACTTGGGAAAAACGTGGGAATCAAGTGGGAATCACGTGTCAATCACGTGGGAATCACGTGTCAATCACGTGGGAATCACATGGAAATCACGTGAGAATCACGTGGGAATCACGTGTAAATCACGTGGGTATCACGTGGGAATCACGTATTAATCACGTGGGAATCATGTGGAATCACGTGTCAATCATGAGGAAATCACATATCAATCACGTGTCAATCACGTGGGTATCCCGTGGGAGTCATGTGGGAATCACGTGGGAATCATGTGTCAATCACGTGGGAATCACGTGGGCATCACGTGTCAATAGGTGGGAATCTCTTTGGAATCAGGTGGGAATCATGTGTCAATCACGTGAGAATGACATGGGAATCACGTGTCAATCACGTGGGAATCCCGTGGGAATCACGTGGGAAGAACGTGGTAATCACATGTCAATCACGTGGGAATCACGTGGGAATCACATGTCAATTACGTGGGTATCACGTGAGAATCACGTGTCAATCACGTGTGAAACACGTGGGAATCACGTGTCAATCACGTGGGTATCACGTGGGAATCACGTGGGAATCACGTGTCAGTCACGTGGGAATCACGTGGGAATCACGTGGGAATCCCGTGACAATCACGTGGGCATCACATAGCCATCAGGTGGGAATCACGTGGGAATCACTTGGGAGTAACGTGGGAATCACGTGGGAATCACGTGTCAATCGCGTGGGCATCACGTGGGAATCCCGTGTCAATCCTGTGGGAATCACGTTTGAATCACGTGGGAATCACATGTCAATCACATGGGAATCACGTGGGAATCACGTGTCAATCACGTGGGAATCACAGGGAATCACGTGGTAATCACGTGGGAATCACGTGTCCATCGCGTGGGATTCACGTGGGAATAACGTGGGAATCACGTGGGAATCACATGTCAATCACGTTGGAATCACGAGGGAATCAAGTGTCAAGCACGTGGTAATCACCTGTCCATCACGTGGGAATCACGAGGGAATAACTTGGGAATCACGTGGGAATCACATGTCAATCACGTGGGAATCACATGGAATCACGTAGGAATCAAGTGTGAATCACGTGGGAATCTCATGGGAATCACGTGGTAATCACATGTCAATTAGGTAGGAATTACGTGGGAATCACGTGTGACTCACATGGAAATCATGTGAGAATCTTGTGTGAATCACTTGGGAATCACGTGTCAATCACGTGGGAATCATTCGTCAATCACGTGGGAATCACGTCGGAGTTACGTGGGAATCACATGGGAATCACGTTGTAATCATGTGGGAATCACGTGGGAATCACGATTCAATCACGTGGGAATCATGTTGGAATCACGTGTCAATCACGAGGGAATCACGTGGGAGTCACGTGGGAATCACGTGTCAATCACATGGGAATCACGTGGGAATCACGAGTCAATCACGTGGGAATCATGTGGAAATCAGGTCGGAATCACGTGTAAATCACGTGGGAATCACGTGGGCATCAGGTGGGAATCATTTGGAAATCACGTGGAATCACGTGTCAATCACGTGGGCATCACGTGGGCATCACGTGGGTCTCATTTGGGAATCACGTGGGAATCACGTGGGAATCATGTGGGAATCACGTCGGAATCACGGGTCAATCACGTGGGAATCAAGGGGGAATCACGTGGGAATCACTTGTCAACTACGTGTGAATCACGTGGGAATCAGGTGTCAATCACGTGGGAATCACGTGGGAAACACGTGGGAATCACTTGGGAATCATGTGTCAGTCACGGGGGAATCATGTGGGAACCACGTGTCAATCACGTGGGAATCACATGTCAATCACGTGGGAATCAAGTGGTAAACACGTGGAAATCACGTGTCAATCACGTGGGAATCACCTGGGAATCTCAAGTCAATCACGGGGGATTCACGTGGGAATCACCTGTCAATCACGTGAGAGTCACGTGGGAATCACGTGTCAATCACGTGGGAATCACGTGGGATTCACGTGGGAATCACGTGGGAATCACGTGTCAGTCACCTGGGCGTCACGTGGGAATCACGTGGGAATCACGTGGCAATCAAGTGGGAATCACATGTAAATCACGTGGGAATCATGTGGGAATCACGTGTCAATCACGAGGGAATCTCGTGGGAATTACGTGGGAATCATTTGGGAATCACGTTGGAATCACGTGTCATTCACGTGGGAATCACATGAGAATCACGTGTCAATAACGTGGGAATCACATGCGTATCAGGTGGGAATCACGAGTCAATCACGTGGGAATCACGTGGGAATGACGTGTCAATCACGTTTGAATCACATGGGAATGACGTGGGAATCACCTGGGAATCACGTGTAAATCACGCGGGAATCACGTCGGAATCACGTGTCAATCATGTGGGAGTCACGTGGGAATCATGTGGAAATCACGTGTCAATCACGTGGGAATCACGTGCCAATCACGAGGGAATCACGTGGGAATCACGTGGGAATCACGTGTCAGTCCCGTGGGAGTCACGTGGGAATCACATGGGAATCACGTGGGAATCACGTGTCAATCACGTGGGAATCATGTGGGAATCACGTGTCAATCACGAGGGAATCTCGTGGGAATCACGTGGGAATCACTTGGGAATCACGTGGGAATCACGTGTCATTCACGTGGAAATCACGTGGGAATCACATGGGAATCACGTGTGAATCACGTGGGAATCATGTGAGAATCACGTGCGAATCACATCTGAAAAACTTGGGAATCACGTGGGAATCACGTGTCCCTCACGAGGGAATCTCGTGGGAATCACGTGGGAATCACTTGGGAATCACGTGGGAATCACGTGTCATTCAAGTTGGAATCACGTGGGAATCACATGGGAATCACGTGGGAATCACGTGGGAATCATGTGGGAATCACATCTCAATCAAGTGGGAATCATGTGGGAATCACGTGTCAATCACCAGGGAATCTCTTGGGAATCACGTGGGAATCACTTGGGAATCACGTGGGAATCACGTGTCATTCACGTGGGAATCACGTGGGAATCACGTGGGAATCACGTGGGAATCATGTGGGAATCACGTGGGAATCCCGTGACAATCACGTGGGCATCACATAGCCATCAGGTGGGAATCACGTGGGAATCACTTGGGAGTCACGTGGGAATCACGTGGGAATCACGTGTCAATCGCGTGGGCATCAGGTGGGAATCCCGTGTCAATCCCGTGGGAATCACGTTTGAATCACGTGGGAATCACATGTCAATCACATGGGAATCACGTGGGAATCACGTGGGAATCACGTGTCAATCACGTGGGAATCACAGGGAATCACGTGGTAATCACGTGGGAATCACGTGTCCATCGCGTGGGATTCACGTGGGAATAACGTGGGAATCACGTGGGAATCACATGTCAATCACGTTGGAATCACGAGGGAATCACGTGTCAAGCACGTGGTAATCACCTGTCCATCACGTGGGAATCACGAGGGAATAACTTGGGAATCACGTGGGAATCACATGTCAATCACGTGGGAATCACATGGAATCACGTGGGAATCAAGTGTGAATCACGTGGGAATCTCATGGGAATCACGTGGTAATCACATGTCAAATAGGTAGGAATTACGTGGGAATCACGTGTGACTCACATGGAAATCATGTGAGAATCTTGTGTGAATCACTTGGGAATCACGTGTCAATCACGTGGGAATCATTCGTCAATCACGTGGGAATCACGTGGGAGTTACGAGGGAATCACATGGGAATCACGTGGTAATCATGTGGGAATCACGTGGGAATCACGATTCAATCACGTGGGAATCATGTTGGAATCACGTGTCAATCACGAGGGAATCACGTGGGAGTCACGTGGGAATCACGTGTCAATCACATGGGAATCACGTGGGAATCACGAGTCAATCACGTGGGAATCATGTGGAAATCAGGTCGGAATCACGTGGGCATCACGTGGGAATCATTTGGAAATCACGAGGAATCACGTGTCAATCACGTGGGCATCACGTGGGCATCACGTGGGTCTCATTTGGGAATCACGTGGGAATCACGTGGGAATCATGTGGGAATCACGTCGGAATCACGGGTCAATCACGTGGGAATCAAGGGGGAATCACGTGGGAATCACTTGTCAACTACGTGTGAATCACGTGGGAATCAGGTGTCAATCACGTGGGATTCACGTGGGAAACATGTGGGAATCACTTGGGAATCATGTGTCAGTCACGTGGGAATCATGTGGGAATCCCGTGTCAATCACGTGGGAATCACGTGTTAATCACGTGGGAATCACGTGGTAATCACGTGTCAATCACGTGGAATCACATGAGAATCACGTGGGAATCACGTGAGAATCACGTGAGAATCACGTGTCAATCACGTGGGAATCACGTGGGAATCACCTGGGAATCACGTGGGAATCACGTGGGAATCACGTGGGAATCACATGTCAATCAGGTGGGAATCACGTGGGAATCACGTCAAAATCACTTGGGAATCACGTGTCAATCACTTGGGAATCACTTGGGAATCACGTGGGAATCATGTGTGAATCAGGTGTCAATCAGGTGGGAATCACATGGGAATCACTTGGGAATCACGTTTGAATCACGTGTGAATCACATGGTAATCACATGGTAATCATGTGTCATTCACGTGGAAATCACGTGGGAATCACCCGTCAATGTCGTGGGAATCACGTGGGAATCACGTAGGAATCACGTGTCAATCACATGGGAATCACGTGGGAATCACGTGGGAATCACGTGGGAATCTCGTGTCATTCACGGGGGAATCACATGGGAATCACGTGGGATTCACGAGTAAATCACTTGGGAAAAACGTGGGAATCAAGTGGGAATCACGTGTCAATCACGTGGGAATCACGTGTCAATCACGTGGGAATCACATGGAAATCACGTGAGAATCACGTGGGAATCACATGTAAATCACGTGGGTATCACGTGGGAATCACGTATTAATCACGTGGGAATCATGTGGAATCACGTGTCAATCATGAGGAAATCACATATCAATCACGTGTCAATCACGTGGGTATCCCGTGGGAGTCATGTGGGAATCACGTGGGAATCATGTGTCAATCACGTGGGAATCACGTGGGCATCACGTGTCAATAGGTGGGAATCTCTTTGGAATCAGGTGGGAATCATGTGTCAATCACGTGAGAATGACATGGGAATCACGTGTCAATCACGTGGGAATCCCGTGGGAATCACGTGGGAAGAACGTGGTAATCACATGTCAATCACGTGGGAATCACGTGGGAATCACATGTCAATTACGTGGGTATCACGTGAGAATCACGTGTCAATCACGTGTGAAACACGTGGGAATCACGTGTCAATCACGTGGGTATCACGTGGGAATCACGTGGGAATCACGTGTCAGTCACGTGGGAATCACGTGGGAATCACGTGGGAATCCCGTGACAATCACGTGGGCATCACATAGCCATCAGGTGGGAATCACGTGGGAATCACTTGGGAGTAACGTGGGAATCACGTGGGAATCACGTGTCAATCGCGTGGGCATCACGTGGGAATCCCGTGTCAATCCCGTGGGAATCACGTTTGAATCACGTGGGAATCACATGTCAATCACATGGGAATCACGTGGGAATCACGTGTCAATCACGTGGGAATCACAGGGAATCACGTGGTAATCACGTGGGAATCACGTGTCCATCGCGTGGGATTCACGTGGGAATAACGTGGGAATCACGTGGGAATCACATGTCAATCACGTTGGAATCACGAGGGAATCAAGTGTCAAGCACGTGGTAATCACCTGTCCATCACGTGGGAATCACGAGGGAATAACTTGGGAATCACGTGGGAATCACATGTCAATCACGTGGGAATTACATGGAATCACGTAGGAATCAAGTGTGAATCACATGGGAATCTCATGGGAATCACGTGGTAATCACATGTCAATTAGGTAGGAATTACGTGGGAATCACGTGTGACTCACATGGAAATCATGTGAGAATCTTGTGTGAATCACTTGGGAATCACGTGTCAATCACGTGGGAATCATTCGTCAATCACGTGGGAATCACGTCGGAGTTACGTGGGAATCACATGGGAATCACGTTGTAATCATGTGGGAATCACGTGGGAATCACGATTCAATCACGTGGGAATCATGTTGGAATCACGTGTCAATCACGAGGGAATCACGTGGGAGTCACGTGGGAATCACGTGTCAATCACATGGGAATCACGTGGGAATCACGAGTCAATCACGTGGGAATCATGTGGAAATCAGGTCGGAATCACGTGTAAATCACGTGGGAATCACGTGGGCATCAGGTGGGAATCATTTGGAAATCACGTGGAATCACGTGTCAATCACGTGGGCATCACGTGGGCATCACGTGGGTCTCATTTGGGAATCACGTGGGAATCACGTGGGAATCATGTGGGAATCACGTCGGAATCACGGGTCAATCACGTGGGAATCAAGGGGGAATCACGTGGGAATCACTTGTCAACTACGTGTGAATCACGTGGGAATCAGGTGTCAATCACGTGGGAATCACGTGGGAAACACGTGGGAATCACTTGGGAATCATGTGTCAGTCACGGGGGAATCATGTGGGAACCACGTGTCAATCACGTGGGAATCACATGTCAATCACGTGGGAATCAAGTGGTAAACACGTGGAAATCACGTGTCAATCACGTGGGAATCACCTGGGAATCTCAAGTCAATCACGGGGGATTCACGTGGGAATCACCTGTCAATCACGTGAGAGTCACGTGGGAATCACGTGTCAATCACGTGGGAATCACGTGGGATTCACGTGGGAATCACGTGGGAATCACGTGTCAGTCACCTGGGCGTCACGTGGGAATCACGTGGGAATCACGTGGCAATCAAGTGGGAATCACATGTAAATCACGTGGGAATCATGTGGGAATCACGTGTCAATCACGAGGGAATCTCGTGGGAATTACGTGGGAATCATTTGGGAATCACGTTGGAATCACGTGTCATTCACGTGGGAATCACATGAGAATCACGTGTCAATAACGTGGGAATCACATGCGTATCAGGTGGGAATCATGAGTCAATCACGTGGGAATCACGTGGGAATGACGTGTCAATCACGTTTGAATCACATGGGAATGACGTGGGAATCACCTGGGAATCACGTGTAAATCACGCGGGAATCACGTCGGAATCACGTGTCAATCATGTGGGAGTCACGTGGGAATCATGTGGAAATCACGTGTCAATCACGTGGGAATCACGTGCCAATCACGAGGGAATCACGTGGGAATCACGTGGGAATCACGTGTCAGTCCCGTGGGAGTCACGTGGGAATCACATGGGAATCACGTGGGAATCACGTGTCAATCACGTGGGAATCATGTGGGAATCACGTGTCAATCACGAGGGAATCTCGTGGGAATCACGTGGGAATCACTTGGGAATCACGTGGGAATCACGTGTCATTCACGTGGAAATCACGTGGGAATCACATGGGAATCACGTGTGAATCACGTGGGAATCATGTGAGAATCACGTGCGAATCACATCTGAAAAACTTGGGAATCACGTGGGAATCACGTGTCCCTCACGAGGGAATCTCGTGGGAATCACGTGGGAATCACTTGGGAATCACGTGGGAATCACGTGTCATTCAAGTTGGAATCACGTGGGAATCACATGGGAATCACGTGGGAATCACGTGGGAATCATGTGGGAATCACATCTCAATCAAGTGGGAATCATGTGGGAATCACGTGTCAATCACCAGGGAATCTCTTGGGAATCACGTGGGAATCACTTGGGAATCACGTGGGAATCACGTGTCATTCACGTGGGAATCACGTGGGAATCACGTGGGAATCACGTGGGAATCATGTGGGAATCACGTGGGAATCCCGTGACAATCACGTGGGCATCACATAGCCATCAGGTGGGAATCACGTGGGAATACTTGGGAGTCACGTGGGAATCACGTGGGAATCACGTGTCAATCGCGTGGGCATCACGTGGGAATCCCGTGTCAATCCCGTGGGAATCACGTTTGAATCACGTGGGAATCACATGTCAATCACATGGGAATCACGTGGGAATCACGTGGGAATCACGTGTCAATCACGTGGGAATCACAGGGAATCACGTGGTAATCACGTGGGAATCACGTGTCCATCGCGTGGGATTCACGTGGGAATAACGTGGGAATCACATGGGAATCACATGTCAATCACGTTGGAATCACGAGGGAATCACGTGTCAAGCACGTGGTAATCACCTGTCCATCACGTGGGAATCACGAGGGAATAACTTGGGAATCACGTGGGAATCACATGTCAATCACGTGGGAATCACATGGAATCACGTAGGAATCAAGTGTGAATCACGTGGGAATCTCATGGGAATCACGTGGTAATCACATGTCAATTAGGTAGGAATTACGTGGGAATCACGTGTGACTCACATGGAAATCATGTGAGAATCTTGTGTGAATCACTTGGGAATCACGTGTCAATCACGTGGGAATCATTCGTCAATCACGTGGGAATCACGTGGGAGTTACGAGGGAATCACATGGGAATCACGTGGTAATCATGTGGGAATCACGTGGGAATCACGATTCAATCACGTGGGAATCATGTTGGAATCACGTGTCAATCACGAGGGAATCACGTGGGAGTCACGTGGGAATCACGTGTCAATCACATGGGAATCACGTGGGAATCACGAGTCAATCACGTGGGAATCATGTGGAAATCAGGTCGGAATCACGTGTAAATCACGTGGGAATCACGTGGGCATCACGTGGGAATCATTTGGAAATCACGAGGAATCACGTGTCAATCACGTGGGCATCACGTGGGCATCACGTGGGTCTCATTTGGGAATCACGTGGGAATCACGTGGGAATCATGTGGGAATCACGTCGGAATCACGGGTCAATCACGTGGGAATCAAGGGGGAATCACGTGGGAATCACTTGTCAACTACGTGTGAATCACGTGGGAATCAGGTGTCAATCACGTGGGATTCACGTGGGAAACATGTGGGAATCACTTGGGAATCATGTGTCAGTCACGTGGGAATCATGTGGGAATCCCGTGTCAATCACGTGGGAATCACGTGTTAATCACGTGGGAATCACGTGGTAATCACGTGTCAATCACGTGGAATCACATGAGAATCACGTGGGAATCACGTGAGAATCACGTGAGAATCACGTGTCAATCACGTGGGAATCACGTGGGAATCACCTGGGAATCACGTGGGAATCACGTGGGAATCACGTGGGAATCACATGTCAATCAGGTGGGAATCATGTGGGAATCACGTGGGAATCACGTGTCATTCACGAGGGAATCACATGGGATTCACGTGTCAGTCACGTGGGAATCACATGTCAATCACGTGGGAATGAAGTGGTAAACACGTGGAAATCAAGTGTCAATCACGTGGGAATCACCTGGGAATCTCAAGTCAATCACGGGGGATTCACGTGTGAATCACCTGTCAATCACGTGGGAATCACGTGGGAATCACGTGTCAATCACGTGGGAATCACGTGGAATTCACGTGGGAATCATGTGGGAATCACATGTCAGTCACCTGGGAGTCACGTGGGAATCACGTGGGAATCACGTGGCAATCAAGTGGGAATCACATGTAAATCACGTGGGAATCATGTGGGAATCACATTGGTATCACGTAGGAATCACGTGGGAATCACCTGGGAATCACGTGTCAATCACGTGGGAATCACGTCGGAATCACGTGGGAAACACGTGGGAATCACGTGTTAATCACGTGGGAATCGCGTGTCAATCATGTGGGAATCACGTCAGAATCACATGGGAATCACGTAGGAATCACGTGTCAATCACGTGAGAATCACTTGAAAATCCCGTGGGAATCACGTGTCAATCACGTGGGAATCACGTGGAAATCATGTGTCAATCACGTGTCAATCACGTGGGAATCACGTGGGAATCACATGGGAATCACGTGTCAATCATGTGGGAATCACCTGGGAATCTCAAGTCAATCACGGGGGATTCACGTGTGAATCACCTGTCAATCACGTGGGAATCACGTGGGAATCACGTGTTAATCACGTGGGAATCACGTGTCAATCACGTGGGAATCACGTGTTAATCACGTGGGAATCACGTGGTAAATACGTGTCAATCACGTGGAATCACATGAGAATCACATGGGAATCACGTGTCAATCACGTGGGAATCACCTGGGAATCTCAAGTCAATCACGGGGGATTCACGTGTGAATCACCTGTCAATCACGTGGGAATCACGTGGGAATCACGTGTCAATCACGTGGGAATCACGTGTTAATCACGTGGGAATCACGTGGTAATCACGTGTCAATCACGTGGAATCACATGAGAATCACGTGGGAATCACGTGAGAATCACGTGAGAATCACGTGTCAATCACGTGGGAATCACGTGGGAATCACCTGGGAATCACGTGGGAATCACGTGGGAATCACATGTCAATCAGGTGGGAATCATGTGGGAATCACGTGGGAATCACGTGTCATTCACGAGGGAATCACATGGGATTCACGTGTCAGTCACGTGGGAATCACATGTCAATCACGTGGGAATGAAGTGGTAAACACGTGGAAATCAAGTGTCAATCACGTGGGAATCACCTGGGAATCTCAAGTCAATCACGGGGGATTCACGTGTGAATCACCTGTCAATCACGTGGGAATCACGTGGGAATCACGTGTCAATCACGTGGGAATCACGTGGGAGTCACGTGGGAATCACGTGGGAATCACCTGTCAATCACGTGGGCATCACGTAGCCATCACGTGGGAAACACGTGGGAATCAGGTGGGAATCACGTGTCAATCACGTGGGAATCACGTGGGAGTCACGTGGGAATCACGTGGGAATCACCTGTCAATCACGTGGGAATCACGTGTCAATCACGTGGGAATCACGTGTCAGTCACGTGAGAATCACATGGGAATCACGTGGGAATCACGTGTCAATCACGTGGGAATCACTTGTCAATCACGTGAGAATCACGTGGGAAGAACGTGGTAATCAAATATCAATCACGTAGGAATCACGTCGGGATCACGTGGGAAACACGTGGGAATCACGTGTTAATCACGTGGGAATCGCGTGTCAATCACGTGGGAATTACGTCGGAATCACATGGGAATCACGTAGGAATCACGTGTCAGTCACGTGAGAATCACTTGAGAATCCCGTGGGAATCACGTGTCAATAACGTGGGAATCACGTCGGAATCACATGGGAATCACGTAGGAATCACGTGTCAGTCACGTGAGAATCACTTGAGAATCCCGTGGGAATCACGTGTCAATCACGTGGGAATCACGTTGGAATCACGTGGGAATCACTTGTCAATCACGTGGGAATCATGTGTGAATCACGTGGGTATCACGTGGGAATCACGTGGGAATCACGTGTCAATCACGTGTGAAACACGTGGGAATCACGTGTCAATCACGTGGGTATCACATGGTAATCACGTAGGAATCACGTGTCAGTCACGTGAGATTCACGTGGGAATCACGTGGGAATCAAGTGTCAATCACGTGGGAATCACATGGAAATCATGTGTCAATCACGTGTCAATCACGTGGGAATCACGTGGGAATCACATGGGAATCACGTGTCAATCATGTGGGAATCACGTGGGAATCATGCGTAAATCATGTGGGAATCATGTGGGAATCACGTGGGAATCCCATGGGAATCATGTGGGGGAATCACGTGGGAATCACGTGTCGATCACGTGGGAATCATGTGGGAATCACCTGTCAATCACGAGGGAATCAAGTGGGAATCACATGGGAATCACTTGGGAATCACGTGGGAATCACCTGTAAATCACGTGGGAATCATGTGGGAATCACGTGTCAATCAAGAGGGAATCACGTGGGAATCACGTGGGAATCACTTGGGAATCACGTGGGAATCACGTGTCATTCACGTGGGAATCACGTGGGAATAACATGGGAATCACTTGAGAATCACCTGTCAATCATGTGGGAATCACGTGGGAATCACGTGGGAATCACCTGTCAATCACGTGGGAATCTCGTGGGAATCACGTGGGAATCACCTGTCAATCACGTGGGAATCACTTGGGAATCATTTGGGAGTCACGTGGGAATCACGTGGAAATCACCTGTCAATCACGTGGGCATCATGTAGCCATCACGTGAGAATCACGTGTCAATCACGTGGGTATCACGTGGGAATCACGTGGGAATCACGTGTCAATCACGTGGGAATCACGTGGAAATCACGTGGGAATCACTTGGGAATCACGTGTCAGTCATGTGAGAATCACGTGGGAATCACTTGGGAATCACTTGGGAATCACGTGTCAGTCATGTGAGAATCACGTGGGAATCACGTGGAAATCACGTGGGAATCACTTGGGAATCACGTGTCAATCACGTGGGTATCACGTGGGAATCACGTGGGAATCACTTGGGAATCACGTGTCAGTCATGTGAGAATCACGTGGGAATCACGTGGGAATCACTTGTCAGTCACGGCGGAGCCCGGGGGAGTCATGTGGGAATCACGTGGGAATCACGTGTCAATCACGTGTGTATCACGTGGGAATCACGTGTTAGTCACGTGAGAATCACGTGGGAATCACGTGGGAAATACGTGTAAATCACGTGGGAATCACGTGGAAATCATGTATCTATCACGTGGGAATCACGTGGGAATCACGTGGGAATCACGTGGGAGTCACGTTGTCATCACGTGGGCATCACGTGGGAATCATGTGGGAATCACGTGTCAATCACTTGGGAATCACTTGTCAATCACGTGGGAATCATGTGAGAAGAACATTGTAATCACATGTCAATCACGTGGGAATCACGTGTCAATTACGTGGGTATCACGTGGGAATCACGTGGGAATCACGTTTCAATCACGTGTGAAACACGTGGGAATCACGTGTCAATCACGTGGGTATCACGTGGGAATCACGTGGGAATCACGTGTCAGTCACGTGAGAATCACGTGGGAATCACGTGGGAATCACGTGTCAATCACGTGGGAATCACTTGGAAATCATGTATCTATCACGTGGGAATCACGTGGGAATCACGTGGGAATCACGTGTCAATCTCGTGGGAATCACGTGGGAGTCACGTGTGTATCACGTGGGAATCACGTGTCAATCTCGTGGGAATCACGTGGGAATCGCGTGGGCATCACGTTGGCATCACATGGGAATCATGTGGGTATCATGGGGAATCACATGGGAATCACGTGACAATCACGTGGGAATCACGTGTGAATCACGTGGAAATCACGTGGGAATCACGTATCAATTACGTGGGAATCATGTGGAATCACGTGTCAATCATGCGAAATCACGTGGGAATAACGTGTCATTCACGTGGGAATCACGTGGGAATCATGTGGGAATCACATGACAATCACGTGTTAATCATGTGGGAATCGCATGTCATTCATGTGGAAATCACGTGGTAATCACGTGTGAATCACGTGGGCATCACGAGGGCATCATGTGGGAATCATTTGGGAATCACGTGAGAATCACGTGTCAATCACGTGGGAATCACGTGGTAATCACGTGGGAGTCACGTGACATTCACATGTCAATCACGTGTCAATCAAGTGTCAATCACTTGGAAGTCACGTGGGAATCACGTGGGAATCATCTGTCAATCACGTGGGAATCACGTGGGAATCAAGTGTCAATCGCGTGGGAATCATGTGGGAATCACATTGGTATCACGTGGGAATCACGTGGGAATCACCTGGGAATCACGTGTAAATCACGTGGGAATCACGTGGGAAACACGTGGGAATCACGTGGTAATCACGTGGGAATCCCATGTCAATCACGTGGGAATCACGTGGGAATCACGTCAAAATCACTTGGGAATCACGTGTCAATCACTTGGGAATCACTTGGGAATCACGTGGGAATCATGTGTGAATCAGGTGTCAATCAGGTGGGAATCACATGGGAATCACTTGGGAATCACGTTTGAATCACGTGTGAATCACATGGTAATCACATGGTAATCATGTGTCATTCACGTGGAAATCACGTGGGAATCACCCGTCAATGTCGTGGGAATCACGTGGGAATCACGTAGGAATCACGTGTCAATCACATGGGAATCACGTGGGAATCACGTGGGAATCACGTGGGAATCTCGTGTCAATCACGGGGGAATCACATGGGAATCACGTGGGATTCACGAGTAAATCACTTGGGAAAAACGTGGGAATCAAGTGGGAATCACGTGTCAATCACGTGGGAATCACGTGTCAATCACGTGGGAATCACATGGAAATCACGTGAGAATCACGTGGGAATCACGTGTAAATCACGTGGGTATCACGTGGGAATCACGTATTAATCACGTGGGAATCATGTGGAATCACGTGTCAATCATGAGGAAATCACATATCAATCACGTGTCAATCACGTGGGTATCCCGTGGGAGTCATGTGGGAATCACGTGGGAATCATGTGTCAATCATGTGGGAATCACGTGGGCATCACGTGTCAATAGGTGGGAATCTCTTTGGAATCAGGTGGGAATCATGTGTCAATCACGTGAGAATGACATGGGAATCTCGTGTCAATCACGTGGGAATCCCGTGGGAATCACGTGGGAAGAACGTGGTAATCACATGTCAATCACGTGGGAATCACGTGGGAATCACATGTCAATTACGTGGGTATCACGTGAGAATCACGTGTCAATCACGTGTGAAACACGTGGGAATCACGTGTCAATCACGTGGGTATCACGTGGGAATCACGTGGGAATCACGTGTCAGTCACGTGGGAATCACGTGGGAATCACGTGGGAATCCCGTGACAATCACGTGGGCATCACATAGCCATCAGGTGGGAATCACGTGGGAATCACTTGGGAGTAACGTGGGAATCACGTGGGAATCACGTGTCAATCGCGTGGGCATCACGTGGGAATCCCGTGTCAATCCCGTGGGAATCACGTTTGAATCACGTGGGAATCCCATGTCAATCACATGGGAATCACGTGGGAATCACGTGTCAATCACGTGGGAATCACAGGGAATCACGTGGTAATCACGTGGGAATCACGTGTCCATCGCGTGGGATTCACGTGGGAATAACGTGGGAATCACGTGGGAATCACATGTCAATCACGTTGGAATCACGAGGGAATCACGTGTCAAGCACGTGGTAATCACCTGTCCATCACGTGGGAATCACGAGGGAATAACTTGGGAATCACGTGGGAATCACATGTCAATCACGTGGGAATCACATGGAATCACGTAGGAATCAAGTGTGAATCACGTGGGAATCTCATGGGAATCACGTGGTAATCACATGTCAATTAGGTAGGAATTACGTGGGAATCACGTGTGACTCACATGGAAATCATGTGAGAATCCTGTGTGAATCACTTGGGAATCACGTGTCAATCACGTGGGAATCATTCGTCAATCACGTGGGAATCACGTCGGAGTTACGTGGGAATCACATGGGAATCACGTTGTAATCATGTGGGAATCACGTGGGAATCACGATTCAATCACGTGGGAATCATGTTGGAATCACGTGTCAATCACGAGGGAATCACGTGGGAGTCACGTGGGAATCACGTGTCAATCACATGGGAATCACGTGGGAATCACGAGTCAATCACGTGGGAATCATGTGGAAATCAGGTCGGAATCACGTGTAAATCACGTGGGAATCACGTGGGCATCACGTGGGAATCATTTGCAAATCACGAGGAATCACGTGTCAATCACGTGGGCATCACGTGGGCATCACGTGGGTCTCATTTGGGAATCACGTGGGAATCACGTGGGAATCATGTGGGAATCACGTCGGAATCACGGGTCAATCACGTGGGAATCAAGGGGGAATCACGTGGGAATCACTTGTCAACTACGTGTGAATCACGTGGGAATCAGGTGTCAATCACGTGGGATTCACGTGGGAAACATGTGGGAATCACTTGGGAATCATGTGTCAGTCACGTGGGAATCATGTGGGAATCCCGTGTCAATCACGTGGGAATCACGTGAGAATCACGTGAGAATCACGTGTCAATCACGTGGGAATCACGTGGGAATCACCTGGGAATCACGTGGGAATCACGTGGGAATCACGTGGGAATCACATGTCAATCAGGTGGGAATCATGTGGGAATCACGTGGGAATCACGTGTCATTCACGAGGGAATCACATGGGATTCACGTGTCAGTCACGTGGGAATCACATGTCAATCACGTGGGAATGAAGTGGTAAACACGTGGAAATCAAGTGTCAATCACGTGGGAATCACCTGGGAATCTCAAGTCAATCACGGGGGATTCACGTGTGAATCACCTGTCAATCACGTGGGAATCACGTGGGAATCACGTGTCAATCACGTGGGAATCACGTGGAATTCACGTGGGAATCATGTGGGAATCACATGTCAGTCACCTGGGAGTCACGTGGGAATCACGTGGGAATCACGTGGCAATCAAGTGGGAATCACATGTAAATCACGTGGGAATCATGTGGGAATCACATTGGTATCACGTAGGAATCACGTGGGAATCACCTGGGAATCACGTGTCAATCACGTGGGAATCACGTCGGAATCACGTGGGAAACACGTGGGAATCACGTGTTAATCACGTGGGAATCGCGTGTCAATCATGTGGGAATCACGTCAGAATCACATGGGAATCACGTAGGAATCACGTGTCAATCACGTGAGAATCACTTGAAAATCCCGTGGGAATCACGTGTCAATCACGTGGGAATCACGTGGAAATCATGTGTCAATCACGTGTCAATCACGTGGGAATCACGTGGGAATCACATGGGAATCACGTGTCAATCATGTGGGAATCACGTGGGAATCACGTGGTAATCACGTGGAATCACATGAGAATCACGTGGGAATCACGTGAGAATCACGTGAGAATCACGTGTCAATCACGTGGGAATCACGTGGGAATCACCTGGGAATCACGTGGGAATCACGTGGGAATCACGTGGGAATCACATGTCAATCAGGTGGGAATCATGTGGGAATCACGTGGGAATCACGTGTCATTCACGAGGGAATCACATGGGATTCACGTGTCAGTCACGTGGGAATCACATGTCAATCACGTGGGAATGAAGTGGTAAACACGTGGAAATCAAGTGTCAATCACGTGGGAATCACCTGGGAATCTCAAGTCAATCACGGGGGATTCACGTGTGAATCACCTGTCAATCACGTGGGAATCACGTGGGAATCACGTGTCAATCACGTGGGAATCACGTGTTAATCACGTGGGAATCACGTGGAATCACATGAGAATCACGTGGGAATCACGTTAGAATCACGTGAGAATCACGTGTCAATCACGTGGGAATCACGTGGGAATCACCTGGGAATCACGTGGGAATCACGTGGGAATCACGTGGGAATCACATGTCAATCAGGTGGGAATCATGTGGGAATCACGTGGGAATCACGTGTCATTCACGAGGGAATCACATGGGATTCACGTGTCAGTCACGTGGGAATCACATGTCAATCACGTGGGAATGAAGTGGTAAACACATGGAAATCAAGTGTCAATCACGTGGGAATCACCTGGGAATCTCAAGTCAATCACGGGGGATTCACGTGTGAATCACCTGTCAATCACGTGGGAATCACGTGGAATCACGTGTCAATCACGTGGGAATCACGTGGAATTCACGTGGGAATCATGTGGGAATCACATGTCAGTCACCTGGGAGTCACGTGGGAATCACGTGGGAATCACGTGGCAATCAAGTGGGAATCACATGTAAATCACGTGGGAATCAAGTGGGAATCACATTGGTATCACGTAGGAATCACGTGGGAATCACCTGGGAATCACGTGTCAATCACGTGGGAATCACGTCGGAATCACGTGGGAAACACGTGGGAATCACGTGTTAATCACGTGGGAATCGCGTGTCAATCATGTGGGAATCACGTCGGAATCACATGGGAATCACGTAGGAATCACGTGTCAATCACGTGAGAATCACTTGAAAATCCCGTGGGAATCACGTGTCAATCACGTGGGAATCACGTGGAAATCACGTGTCAATCACGTGGGAATCACGTGGAATTCACGTGGGAATCATGTGGGAATCACATGTCAGTCACCTGGGAGTCACGTGGGAATCACGTGGGAATCACGTGGCAATCAAGTGGGAATCACATGTAAATCACGTGGGAATAATGTGGGAATCACATTGGTATCACGTAGGAATCACGTGGGAATCACCTGGGAATCACGTGTCAATCACGTGGGAATCACGTCGGAATCACGTGGGAAACACGTGGGAATCACGTGTTAATCACGTGGGAATCGCGTGTCAATCATGTGGGAATCACGTCGGAATCACATGGGAATCACGTAGGAATCACGTGTCAATCACGTGAGAATCACTTGAAAATCCCGTGGGAATCACGTGTCAATCACGTGGGAATCACGTGGAAATCATGTGTCAATCACGTGTCAATCACGTGGGAATCACGTGGGAATCACATGGGAATCACGTGTCAATCATGTGGGAATCACGTGGGAATCATGCGTAAATCATGTGGAAATCATGTGGGAATCACGTGGGAATCCCATGGGAATCATGTGGGGGAATCACGTGGGAATCACGTGTCGATCACGTGGGAATCATGTGGGAATCACGTGTCAATCACGAGGGAATCAAGTGGGAATCACATGGGAATCACTTGGGAATCACGTGGGAATCACCTGTCAATCACGTGGGAATCATGTGGGAATCACTTGTCAATCAAGAGGGAATCACGTGGGAATCACGTGGGAATCACTTGGGAATCACGTGGGAATCACGTGTCATTCACGTGGGAATCACGTGGGAATCACGTGGGAATCACCTGTCAATCTTGTGGGAAACACTTGGGAATCACGTGGGAGTCACGTGGGTATCACGTGGGAATCACGTGTCAATCTTGTGGGAAACACTTGGGAATCACGTGGGAGTCACGTGGGTATCACGTGGTAATCACGTGTCAATAACATGGGAATCAGGTGGGAATCACGTGGGAATCACGTGGGAATCATGTATCAATCACGTGGGCATCACGTAGTCATCACGTGGGAAACACGTGGGAATCACGTGGGAATCACGTGGGAATCACGTGTCAATCACGTGGGAATCCCGTGGGAGTCACGTCGGAATCACGTGGGAATCACCTGTCAATCACGTGGGCATCACGGAGCCATCACGTGTCAATCCCGTGTCAATCACGTGGGTATCATGTGGGAATCACGTGGGAATCACTTGGGAATCACGTGGGAATCACGTGGGACACGTGGTAATCACGTGTCAATCACGTGGGTAACACGTGGGAATCACGTGGGAATCAAGTTGGCATAACGTGGCAATCATGTGGGAATCACGTGTCAATCACTTGGGAATCACGTGGAAATCACGTGGGAAACACGTGGTAATCACGTGTCAATCACGTGGGTAACACTTGGAAATCACGTGGGCATCAAGTTGGCATCACGTGGCAATCATGTGGGAATCACGTGTCAATCACTTGGGAATCACGTGGGAATCACGTGGGAAACAGGTGGTAATCACGTGTCAATCACGTGGGTAACACGTGGGAATCACGTGGGAATCACTTGATAATCACGTGGGAATCATGTGGGAATCACCTGTCAATCATGTGGGAATCTCGTGGGAATCACGTGGGAATCTCTTGTCAATCACGGCGGAGCCCGGGGGAGTCATGTGGGAATCACGTGGGAATCACGTGTCAATCACGTGGGAATCACGTGGGAATCAATTGTCAATCACGTGAGAATCACGTGGTAATCACATGTCAATCACGTCGGAATCACGTGGGAATCACGTGTCAATTACGTGGGTATCACGTGGGAATCTTGAGGGAATCATATGACAATCACGTGGAAATCACTTGGGAATCACGTGGGAATCACCTGTCAATCACGTGGGAATCATGTGGGAATCACATATCAATCACGAGGGAATCACGTGGGAATCACGTGGGAATCACTTGGGAATCACGTGGGAATCACGTGTCATTCACGTGGGAATCACGTGGGAATCACATGGGAATCACGTGGGAATCACCTGTCAATCACGTGGGAATCTCGTGGGAATCACGTGGGAATCACCTGTCAATCACGTGGGAATCACTTGGGAATCACGTGGGAGTCACGTGGGTATCACCTGGGAATCAGGTGTCAATAACGTTGGAATCAGGAGGGAATCACGTGGGAATCACGTGGGAATCACGTGCGAATCACGTGGGAATCATGCATCAATCACGTGGGCATCACGTAGTCATCACGAGGGAAACACGTGGAAATCACGTGGGAATCACGTGGGAATCACGTGTCAATCACGTGGGAATCACGTGGGAGTCACGTGGGAATCACGTGGGAATCACCTGTCAATCACGTGGGCATCACGTAGCCATCACGTGGGAAACACGTGTGAATCAGGTGGGAATCACGTGTCAATCACGTGGGAATCACGTGGGAGTCACGTGGGAATCACGTGGGAATCACCTGTCAATCACGTGGGAATCACGTGTCAATCACGTGGGAATCACGTGTCAGTCACGTGAGAATCACATGGGAATCACGTGGGAATCACGTGTCAATCACGTGGGAATCACTTGTTAATCACGTGAGAATCACGTGGGAAGAACGTGGTAATCAAATATCAATCACGTGGGAATCACGTTGGAATCACGTTGGAAACACGTGGGAATCACGTGTTAATCACGTGGGAGTCGCGTGTCAATCACGTGGGAATCACGTCGGAATCACATGGGAATCACGTAGGAATCACGTGTCAGTCACATGAGAATCACTTGAGAATCCCGTGGGAATCACGTGTCAATCACGTGGGAATCACTTGTCAATCACGTGGGAATCATGTGTGAATCACGTGGGTATCACGTGGGAATCACGTGGGAATCACGTGTCAATCACGTGTGAAACACGTGGGAATCACGTGTCAATCACGTGGGTATCACATGGTAATCACGTAGGAATCACGTGTCAGTCACGTGAGATTCACGTGGGAATCACGTGGGAATCAAGTGTCAATCACGTGGGAATCACGTGGAAATCATGTGTCAATCACGTGTCAATCACGTGGGAATCACGTGGGAATCACATGGGAATCACGTGTCAATCATGTGGGAATCACGTGGGAATCATGCGTAAATCATGTGGGAATCATGTGGGAATCACGTGGGAATCCCATGGGAATCATGTGGGGGAATCACGTGGGAATCACGTGTCGATCACGTGGGAATCATGTGGGAATCACGTGTCAATCACGAGGGAATCAAGCGGGAATCACATTGGAATCACTTGGAGAATCACGTGGGAATCACCTGTCAATCACGTGGTAATCATGTGGGAATCACGTGTCAATCAAGAGGGAATCACGTGGGAATCACGTGGGAATCACTTGGGAATCACGTGGGAATCACGTGTCATTCACATGGGAATCACGTGGGAATCACATGGGAATCACTTGAGAATCACCTGTCAATCATGTGGGAATCACGTGGGAATCACGTGGGAATCACCTGTCAATCTTGTGGGAAACACTTGGGAATCACGTGGGAGTCACGTGGGTATCACGTGGGAATCACGTGTCAATAACGTGGGAATCAGGTGGGAATCAGGTGGGAATCACGTGGGAATCACGTGGGAATCATGTATCAATCACGTGGGAATCACGTAGTCATCACGTGGGAAACACGTGGGAATCACGTGGGAATCACGTGTCAATCAGGTGGGAATCACTTGGGAGTCACGTGGGAATCACGTGGGAATCACCTGTCAATCACGTGGGAATCTCGTGGGAATCACGTGGGAATCACGTGGGAATAACGTGGGAATCACGTGGGAATCACGTGGGAATCACGTGTCAATCACGTGGGAATAACGTGGGAATCACGTGGGAATCACGTGTCAATCACGTGGGAATAACGTGGGAATCACGTGGGAATCACGTGCCAATCACGTGGGAATCACGCGTCAATCACGTGGGAATCACGTGTAAATCACATGGGAATCACGTGGGAATCACGTGTCAATCACGTGGGAATCACGTGGGAATCACGTGTCAATCCCGTGGGAATCACGTTTGAATCACGTGGGAATCATGTGTCAATCACGTGGGAATCACGTGGGAATCACGGGGGAATCACGTGTCAATCACTTGGGAATCACTTGGAAATCACGTGTCAATCACGTGGGTATCATGTGTCAATCACGTGGGAATCATTCGTCAATCAAGTGTGAATCATGTGGGAGTCACGTGGGAATCACATGGGAATCACGTGGTAATCATGTGGGAATCACATGGGAATCAGGATTCAATCACGTGGGAAGCATGTTGGAATCGCGTGTCAATCACGAGGGAATCACGTGGGAGTCACGTGGGAATCACGTGTCAATCACATGGGAATCACGTGGGAATCACGAGTCAATCACGTGGGAGTCATGTGGAAATCAGGTCGGAATCACGTGTAAATCACGTGGGAATCACGTGGGCATCACGTGGGAATCATTTGGAAATCACGTGGAATCACGTGTCAATCACGTGGGCTTCACGTGGGTATCATTTGGGAATCACGTGGGAGTCACGTGGGAATCACGTTGGAATCACGTGGGAATCACGTGTCAATCACGTGGGAATCACGTGGGGAACAGGTGGGAATAACGTGTCAATCACGTGGGAATCACATGGGAATCACGTGAGAATCTCCTGGGAATCACATGTCAATTACGTGGGTATCAGGTGGGAATCACGTGGGAATCACGTGTCAATCACGTGGGAATCACGTGGGAATCACGTGTCCATCGCGTTGGAATCACATGAGAATAACGTGGGAATCACGTGGTAATAACGTGGAAATCACGTGGGAATCACATGTCAATCACGTGGGAAGCACATGGAATCACGTGGGAATCAAGTGTCAATCACCTTGGAAACACGTGGGCATCACGTGTGAATCACGTGGGAATCACAAGGGATTCACGTGTAAATCATGTGGGAATCACGTGGGAATCACGTGTGAATCACGTCTCAATCACGTGGGAATCTCATGGGAATCACGTGGTAATCACATGTCAATCAGGAAGGAATCACGAGGAAATCACGTGTGATTCACATGGAAATCATGTGAGAATCATGTGTGAATCACTTGGGAATCACGTGTCAATCACGTGGGAATCATGTGGGAATCAAGTCGGAATCACATGTCAATCACGTGGGAACCACGGGGGAATCACTTGCGAATAACTTTTCAACTACGTATGAATCACGTGGGAATCAGGTGTCATTAACGTGGGAATCACGTGGGAAACACGTGGGAATCACTTGGGAATCACGTGTCAGTCACGTGGGAATCATGTGGAAACCACGTGTCAATCACGTGGGAATGACGTGGTAATCACGTGGGAATCACGTGGGAATCACGTGTCAATAACGTGTCAATCACTTGGAAATCACGTGGGAATCACGTGGGAATCACGTGGGCATCACGTGGGCATCACGTGTCAATCACTTGGGAATGACGTGGGAATCACGTGGGAATCACGTGGGAATCACGTGTCAATCACGTGGGAATCACTTGGGAATCACGTGTCAATCACGTGGGAATCACGTGGGAGTCACGTGGGAATCATATGGGAATCACGTAGTAATCATGTGGGAATCACGTGGGAATCACGATTCAATCACGTGGGAATCATGTTGGAATTGCGTGTCAATCACGAGGGAATCACGTGGCAGTCACGTGGGAATCACGTGTCAGTCACATGGGAATCACGTGGGAATCACGAGTCAATCACGTGGGAATCATGTGAAAATCAGGTTGGAATCACGTGTAAATCATGGGGGAATCACGTGGGCATCACGTGGGAATCATTTGGAAATCACGTGGAATCACGTGTCAATCACGTAGGCATCACGTGGGCATCACGCGGGTATCATTTGGGAATCACCTGGGTATCACGTGGGAATCACGTGGGAATCATCTGAGAATCACGTGGGAATCACGTGTCAATCACGTGGGATTCAATTGGGAATCCCGTGGGAATCACGTGTTAATCACGTGGGAATCACATGGGAATCACGTGGGATGCTCGTGGGAATCTCTTTTCAATCACGTGGGAATCACGTGGGAATCACGTGGGAATCACGTGTCAATTACGTGGAAATCACGTGGGAATCACGTGGGAATCATGCGTCAATCACGTGGAAATCACGTGTCAATCACGTGGGCATCACGTGTGTATCATTTGGGAATCACGTGGGAATCACGTGGGTATCACGTGGGAATCACGAGGGAATAACTTGTCAATCACATGGGAATCATGTGGGAATCACGTCGGAATCACATGTCAATCACGTGGGAACCACGGGGGAATCACGTGCGAATCACTTGTCAACTACGTATGAATCACGTGGGAATCAGGTGTCATTCACGTGGGAATCACGTGGGAAACACGTGGGAATCACTTGGGAATCACGTGTCAATCACGTGGGAATGACGTGGTAATCACGTGGGAATCACGTGGTAATCACGTGTCAATCACGTGGGAATCATGTGGGAACCACGTGTCAACCACGTGGGAATCACGTGTCAATCACGTGGGAATCATGTGGGAACCACGTGTCAATCACGTGGGAATCATGTGGGAACCACGTGTCAACCACGTGGGAATCACGTGGGATTCACGTGTCAATCATGTGTAAATCACGTGGGAATCACGTGAGAATCACGTGTGAATCACCAGTCAGTCACGTGGGTATCACGTGGGAATCACGTGGGAATCACGTGTCAATCACGTGGGAATCACGTTGGAATCACGTGGGAATCACTTGTCAATCACGTGGGCATCATCTGGGAATCACCTTGGAATCACATTGTAATCACCTGTCAATCACTTGGGAATCTCGTGGGAATCATGTGAGAATCACATGGGAATCACATGTCAGTCACGTGGGTATCACGTGGAAATCACGTGGAAATTTCATGGGAATCACGTGTCAATCACTTGAGAATTACGAGGGATTCACTTGTCAATCACGTGTTAATCACGTGGCAATCATGTGGGAATCAAGTGGGAATCACGTGTCAATCACGTGTCAATCACGTGGGGATAACGTGGAAATCACGTGGGAATCACGTGGGAATCATGTGGTAATCACGAGGGAATCACGTGGGAATCACGAGTCAGTCACGTGGGTATCATATGGGAATCTCGTGGGAATCACGGGGAATCATGTGTCAATCACGTGGGTATCACGTCGTAATGACATGTCAATCACGTGGTAATCACGTGGGAATCACCTGGGAATCACATGGGAATCACCTGTAAATCACGTGGGAATCACGTGGGAATCACGTGGGAATCACCTGTCAATCATGTGGGAATCACGTGTGAATCACATGGGAATCACGTGGGAATCATGTGGGACTCACGTGTCAAACAAGTTGGAATCTCGTGGGAATCACGTGTCATTCACGTGGGAATAACGTGGGAATCTCGTGGGAATCACATGTCAATCACGTGGGAATCACGTGTCATTCACGTGGGAATCACGTGAGAATCACGTGGGAATCACGTGTAAATCACGTGTCAATCACGTAGGTATTACGTGGGATTCACATGTCAATCACGTTGCAATCACAAGGGAATCACGTGGTTATCACGTGGGAATCACGTGTCAATCACGAGGGAATCACGTTGGAATCATGTCAATCTCGTCGGAATCACGTGGGAATCACGTGTCAATCACGTGTGAATCACGTGGGAATCACGTGGGAATCACGTGACAATCACGTGGGAATCACGCGTCAATCACGAGGGAATCACGTGGGAATCACATGGGAATCACGTGGGAATCACGTGGGAATCACGTGTCAATCACGTGGGAATCACGTGGGAATCACGTGTCAATCCCGTGGGAATCACGTTTGAATCACGTGGGAATCACGTGTCAATCACATGGGAATCACGTGGGAATCACGTGAGAATCTCCTGGGAATCACATGTCAATTACGTGGTTATTAGGTGGGGATCACGTGGGAATCACGTGGGAATCACGTGTCAATCACGTGGGAATCACGTGGGAATCACGTGCCAATTACGTGGGAATCACGCGTCAATCACGTGGGAATCACGTGTAAATCACATGGGAATCATATGGGAATCACATGGGAATCACGTGTCAATCACGTGGGAATCACGTGGGAATCACGTGTCAATCCCGTGGGAATCACGTTTGAATCACGTGGGAATCACGTGTCAATCACGTGGGAATCACGTGGGAATCAAGTGGGAATCACGTGTCAATCACGTGGGAATCACTTGGGAATCACGTGTCAATCACGTGGGTATCATGTGTCAATCACGTGGGAATCATTCGTCAATCAAGTGTGAATCACGTGGGAGTCACGTGGGAATCACATGGGAATCACGTGGTAATCATGTGGGAATCACATGGGAATCAGGATTCAATCACGTGGGAATCATGTTGGAATCGCGTGTCAATCACGAGGGAATCACGTGGGAGTCACGTGGGAATCACGTGTCAATTACATGGGAATCACATGGGAATCACGAGTCAATCACATGGGAGTCATGAGGAAATCAGGTCGGAATCACGTGTAAATCACGTGGGAATCACGAGTCAGTCACGTGGGTATCATGTGGGAATCTCATGGGAATCACGGGGAATCACGAGTCAGTCACGTGGGTATCACGTGGTAATGACATGTCAATCACGTGGTAATCACGTGGGAATCACCTGGGAATCACATGGGAATCACCTGTAAATCATGTGGGAATCACGTGGGAATCACCTGTCAATCATGTGGGAATCACGTGTGAATAAGATGGGAATCACGTGGAAATCACGTGGGACTCACGTGTCAAACAGGTTGGAATCTCGTGGGAATCACGTGTCATTCACGTGGGACTAACGTGGGAATCTCGTGGGAATCACATGTCAATCACGTGGGAATCACGTGTCATTCACGTGGGAATCACGTGAGAATCACGTGGGAATCACGTGTCAATCACGTGTCAATCACGTAGGTATCACGTGGGATTCACATGTCAATCACGTTGCAGTCACGGGGGAATCACGCGGTTATCACATGGGAATCACGTGTCAATCACGAGGGAATCACGTTGGAATCATGTCAATCTCGTCGGAATCATGTGGGAATCACGTGTCAATCACGTGGGAATCATTCGTCAATCACGTGGGAATCAGGTCGGAGTCACGTGGGAATCACATGGGAATCACGTGGTAATCATGTGGGAATCATGTGGGAATCACGTGGCAGTCACGTGGGAATCACGTGGGAATCACATGTCAATCACGTGGGATTCACGTGGGATTCACGTGGGAATCATGTGGGAATCAAGTGGGAATCACATGTCAATCACGTGGGAATCACGTGGGAATCACGTGGGAATCACGTGTCAATCATGTGGGAATCAGGTGGGAGTCACGTGGGAATCACGTGGGAATCACATGTCAATCACCTGGGATTCACGTGGGATTCACGTGGCAATCATGTGGGAATCAAGTGGGAATCACATGTCAATCACGTGGGAATCAAGTGGGAATCACGTGGGAATCACGTGTCAATCACGTGGTAATCACGTGGTA
The DNA here is from genome assembly GCF_963930625.1 of Muntiacus reevesi. Classification (NCBI taxonomy): domain Eukaryota; kingdom Metazoa; phylum Chordata; class Mammalia; order Artiodactyla; family Cervidae; genus Muntiacus; species Muntiacus reevesi. The sequence continues at coordinate 90,054,737 of NC_089257.1, forward strand.
ATCACTTGTCCATCACGTGGGAATCACGTGTCAATCACGTGGTAATCACGTGGTAATCACTTGTCCATCACGTGGGAATCACGTGGGAATAACGTGGTAATCACGTGGGAATCACATGTCAATCACGTGGAAATCACATGGAATCACGTGGGAATCAAGTGTCAATCACGTTGGAAACACATGTGCATCACGTGTGAATAACGTGGGAATCACGTGGGAATCACGTGTCAATCACGTGGGAATCACGTGGGAATCACGTGGGAATCACGTGACAATCACATGGGAATCACGCGTCAATCACGAGGGAATCACGTGGGAATCACATGGGAATCACGTGGGAATCACGTGGGAATCACGTGTCAATCACGTGGGAATCACGTGGGAATCACGTGTCAATCCCGTGGGAATCACGTTTGAATCAGGTGGGAATCACGTGTCAATCACGTGGGAATCACGTCAGAATCACGTGGGAATAACGTGTCAATCACATGGGAATCACGTGGGAATCACGTGAGAATCTCCTGGGAAACACATGTCAATTACGTGGGTATTAGGTGGGGATCACGTGGGAATCACGTGGGAATCACGTGTCAATCACGTGGGAATCACGTGGGAATCACGTGGGAATCACGTGCCAATCACGTGGGAATCACGCATCAATCACGTGGGAATCACGTGTAAATCACATGGGAATCACATGGGAATCACGTGGGAATCACGTGTCAATCACGTGGGAATCACGTGGGAATCACGTGTCAATCCCGTGGGAATCACGTTTGAATCACGTGGGAATCACGTGTCAATCACGTGGGAATCACGTGGGAATCACGTGGGAATCACGTGTCAATCACGTGGGAATCACTTGGGAATCACGTGTCAATCACGTGGGTATCATGTGTCAATCACGTGGGAATCATTCGTCAATCAAGTGTGAATCACGTGGGAGTCACGTGGGAATCACATGGGAATCACGTGGTAATCATGTGGGAATCACATGGGAATCAGGTTTCAATCACGTGGGAATCATGTTGGAATCGCGTGTCAATCACGAGGGAATCACGTGGGAGTCACGTGGGAATCACGTGTCAATCACATGGGAATCACGTGGGAATCACGAGTCAATCACGTGGGATTCATGTGGAAATCAGGACGGAATCACTTGTAAATCACGTGGGAATCACGTGGGCATCACGTGGGAATCATTTGGAAATCACGTGGAATCACGTGTCAATCACGTGGGCATCACGTGGGCATCACGTGGGTATCATTTGGGAATCACGTGGGAGTCACGTGGGAATCACGTTAAATCACGTGGGAATCACGTGTCAATCACGTGGAAATCACGTGGGGAACAGGTGGGAATAATGTGTCAATCACGTGGGAATCACATGGGAATCACGTGAGAATCTCCTGGGAATCACATGTCAATTACGTGGGTATCAGGTGGGAATCACGTGGGAATCACGTGTCAATCACGTGGGAATCACGTGGAAATCACGTGTCCATCGCGTGGGAATCACGTGAGAATAACGTGGGAATCACGTGGGAATCACATGTCAATCACGTTGGAATCACGTGGGAATCACGTGTCAATCACGTGGTAATCACGTGGTAATCACTTGTCCATCACGTGGGAATCACGTGGGAATAACGTGGAAATCACGTGGGAATCACATGTCAATCACGTGGGAATCACATGGAATCACGTGGGAATCAAGTGTCAATCACCTTGGAAACACGTGGGCATCACGTGTGAATCACGTGGGAATCACAAGGGAATCACGTGTCAATCATGTGGGAATCACGTGGGAATCACGTGTGAATCACGTCTCAATCACGTGGGAATCTCATGGAATCACGTGGGAATCAAGTGTCAATCACGTGGGAATCACGTGGGAATCACGTGTGAATCACGTCTCAATCACGTGGGAATCTCATGGGAATCACGTGGTAATCACATGTCAATCAGGTAGGAATCACGAGGAAATCACGTGTGATTCACATGGAAATCATGTGAGAATAATGTGTGAATCACTTGGGAATCACGTGTCAATCACGTGGGAATCATGTGGGAATCAAGTCGGAATCACATGTCAATCACGTGGGAACCACGGGGGAATCACGTGCGAATCACTTGTCAACTACGTATGAATCACGAGGGAATCAGGTGTCATTAACGTGGGAATCACGTGGGAAACACGTGGGAATCACTTGGGAACCACGTGTCAGTCACGTGGGAATCATGTGGGAACCACGTGTCAATCACGTGGGAATGACGTGGTAATCACGTGGGAATCACGTGGGAATCACGTGTCAATAACGTGTCAATCACTTGGGAATCACGTGGGAATCACGTGGCAATCACGTGGGCATCACGTGGGCATCACGTGGGTATCATTTGGGAATCACGTGGGAATCACGTGGGTATCACGTGGGAATCACGTGTCAATCACGTGGGAATCACGTGGGAATCACGAGGGAATCACGCGTCAATCACGTGGGAATCACGTGGGAATCACGTGGGAATCACGTGTCAATCACGTGGGAATCACGTGTCAATAACGTGTCAATCACTTGGGAATCACGTGGGAATCACGTGTCAATCACGTGGGCATCACGTGGGCATCACGTGGGTATCATTTGGGAATCACGTGGGAATCACGTGGGTATCACGTGGGAATCACGTGTCAATCCCGTGGGAATCACGTTTGAATCACGTGGGAATCACGCGTCAATCACGTGGGAATCACGTGGGAATCACGTGTCAATCACGTGGGAATCACGTGGGAGTCATGTGGGAATCATATGGGAATCACGTGGTAATCATGTGGGAATCACGTGGGAATCACGATTCAATCACGTGGGAATCATGTTGGAATTGCGTGTCAATCACGAGGGAATAACGTGGCAGTCACGTGGGAATCACGTGTCAATCACATGGGAATCACGTGGGAATCACGAGTCAATCACGTGCGAATCATGTGAAAATCAGGTTGGAATCACGTGTAAATCACGGGGGAATCACGTGGGCATCACGTGGGAATCATTTGGAAATCACGTGGAATCACGTGTCAATCACGTGGGCATCACTTGGGCATCACGTGGGTATCATTTGGGAATCACGTGGGAATCACGTGGGAATCACGTGGGAATCACGTGAGAATCACGTGTCAATCACGTGGGAATCACCTGGGTATCACGTGGGAATCACGTGGGAATCATCTGAGAATCACGTGGGAATCACGTGTCAATCACGTGGGATTCAATTGGGAATCCCGTGGGAATCACGTGTTAATCACGTGGGAATCACATGGGAATCACGTGGGATGCTCGTGGGAATCTCTTTTCAATCACGTGGGAATCACGAGGGAATCATGCGTCAATCACGTGGGAATCACGTGTCAATCACGTGGGCATCACTTGGGCATCACGTGGGTATCATTTGGGAATCACGTGGGAATCACGTGGGAATCACGTGGGAATCACGTGAGAATCACGTGTCAATCACGTGGGAATCACCTGGGTATCACGTGGGAATCACGTGGGAATCATCTGAGAATCACGTGGGAATCACGTGTCAATCACGTGGGATTCAATTGGGAATCCCGTGGGAATCACGTGTTAATCACGTGGGAATCACATGGGAATCACGTGGGATGCTCGTGGGAATCTCTTTTCAATCACGTGGGAATCACGTGGGAATCATTCGTCAATCACGTGGGAATCAGGTCGGAGTCACGTGGGAATCACATGGGAATCACGTGGTAATCATGTGGGAATCATGTGGGAATCACGTGGCAGTCACGTGGGAATCACGTGGGAATCACATGTCAATCACGTGGGATTCACGTGGGATTCACGTGGGAATCATGTGGGAATCAAGTGGGAATCACATGTCAGTCACGTGGGAATCACGTGGGAATCACGTGGGAATCACGTGTCAATCATGTGGGAATCACGTGGGAGTCACGTGGGAATCACGTGGGAATCACATGTCAATCACCTGGGATTCACGTGGGATTCACGTGGGAATCATGTGGGAATCAAGTGGGAATCACATTTCAATCACGTGGGAATCAAGTGGGAATCACGTGGGAATCACGTGTCAATCACGGGGTAATCACGTGGTAATCACTTGTCCATCACGTGGGAATCACGTGGGAATAACGTGGTAATCACGTGGGAATCACATGTCAATCACGTGGAAATCACATGGAATCACGTGGGAATCAAGTGACAATCACGTTGGAAACACGTGGGCATCACGTGTGAATCACGTGGGAATCACAAGGGAATCACGTGTCAATCACGTGGGAATCACGTGGGAATCACGTGGGAATCACGTGCCAATCACGTGGGAATCACGCGTCAATCACGTGGGAATCACGTGGGAACCACATGGGAATCACGTGGGAATCACGTGGGAATCACGTGTCAATCACGTGGGAATCACGTGTCAATCCCGTGGGAATCACGTTTGAATCACGTGGGAATCACGTGTCAATCACGTGGGAATCACGTGGGAATCACGTGTCAATCACGTGGGAATCTCGTGTCAATCACGTGGGAATCACGTGGGAATTACGTGTCAATCCCGTGGGAATCACGTTTGAATCACGTGGGAATAACGTGTCAATTACGTGGAAATCACTTGGGAATCACGTGGGAATCATGCGTCAATCACGTGGGAATCATGTGGGAGTCACGGGGGAATCACGTGGGAATCACGTGGGAATCACGTGTCAGTCACGTGGGAATCACGTGGGAATAACGTTTCTATCACGTGGGAATCACGCGTCAATCACGAGGGAATCACGTGGGAATCTCTTGGGAATCACATGTCAATTACGTGGGCATCACGTGGGCATCACGTGGGTATCATTTGGGAATCACGTGGGAATCACGTGGGTATCACGTGGGAATCACGTGTCAGTCACGTGGGAATCACGTGGGAATAACGTTTCTATCACGTGGGAATCATGCGTCAATCACGTGGGAATCATGTGGGAGTCACGGGGGAATCACGTGTCAATCACGTGGGCATCACGTGGGCATCACGTGGGTATCATTTGGGAATCACGTGGGAATCACGTGGGTATCACGTGGGAATCACGTGTCAATCCCGTGGGAATCACGTTTGAATCACGTGGGAATCACGCGTCAATCACGTGGGAATCACATGGGAATCACGTGGGAATCACGTGTCAATCACGTGGGAATCACTTGGGAATCACGTGTCAATCACGTGGGAATCACGTGTCAATCACGTGGGAATCACGTGGGAGTCATGTGGGAATCATATGGGAATCACGTGGTAATCATGTGGGAATCACGTGGGAATCACGATTCAATCACGTGGGAATCATGTTGGAATTGCGTGTCAATCACGAGGGAATCACGTGGGAGTCACGTGGGAATCACGTGTCAATCACATGGGAATCACGTGGGAATCACGAGTCAATCACGTGCGAATCATGTGAAAATCAGGTTGGAATCACGTGTAAATCACGGGGGAATCACGTGGGCATCACGTGGGAATCATTTGGAAATCACGTGGAATCACGTGTCAATCACGTGGGCATCACGTGGGCATCATGTGGGTATCATTTGGGAATCACGTGGGAATCACGTGGGTATCACGTGGGAATCACGTGAGAATCACGTGTCAATCACGTGGGAATCACCTGGGTATCACGTGGGAATCACGTGGGAATCATCTGAGAATCACGTGGGAATCACGTGTCAATCACGTGGGATTCAATTGGGAATCCCGTGGGAATCACGTTTTAATCACGTGGGAATCACATGGGAATCACGTGGGATGCTCGTGGGAATCTCTTTTCAATCACGTGGGAATCACGTGGGAATCACGTGTCAATTACGTGGAAATCACGTGGGAATCACGAGGGAATCATGCGTCAATCACGTGGGAATCACGTGTCAATCACGTGTCAATCACGTGGGAATCACGTGTCAATCACGTGGGAATCACGTGTCAATCACGTGGGAATCATTCGTCAATCACGTGGGAATCACTTGGGAGTCACGTGGGAATCACGTTTGAATCACGTGGGAATCACGTGTCAATCACGTGGGAATCACGTGGGAATCACGTGGGAATCATTTGGAAATCACGTGGAATCACGTGTCAATCACGTGGGAATCATTCGTCAATCACGTGGGAATCACGTGGGAATCACGTGGTAATCATGTGGGAATCACATGGGAATCACGTGGTAATCATGTGGGAATCACGTGGGAATCACGATTCAATCACGTGGGAATCATGTTGGAATTGCGTGTCAATCACGAGGGAATAACGTGGCAGTCACGTGGGAATCACGTGTCAATCACATGGGAATCACGTGGGAATCACGAGTCAATCACGTGCGAATCATGTGAAAATCAGGTTGGAATCACGTGTAAATCACGGGGGAATCACGTGGGCATCACGTGGGAATCATTTGGAAATCACGTGGAATCACGTGTCAATCACGTGGGCATCACTTGGGCATCACGTGGGTATCATTTGGGAATCACGTGGGAATCACGTGGGAATCACGTGGGAATCACGTGAGAATCACGTGTCAATCACGTGGGAATCACCTGGGTATCACGTGGGAATCACGTGGGAATCATCTGAGAATCACGTGGGAATCACGTGTCAATCACCTGGGATTCAATTGGGAATCCCGTGGGAATCACGTGTTAATCACGTGGGAATCACATGGGAATCACGTGGGATGCTCGTGGGAATCTCTTTTCAATCACGTGGGAATCACGAGGGAATCATGCGTCAATCACGTGGGAATCACGTGTCAATCACGTGGGCATCACTTGGGCATCACGTGGGTATCATTTGGGAATCACGTGGGAATCACGTGGGAATCACGTGGGAATCACGTGAGAATCACGTGTCAATCACGTGGGAATCACCTGGGTATCACGTGGGAATCACGTGGGAATCATCTGAGAATCACGTGGGAATCACGTGTCAATCACGTGGGATTCAATTGGGAATCCCGTGGGAATCACGTGTTAATCACGTGGGAATCACATGGGAATCACGTGGGATGCTCGTGGGAATCTCTTTTCAATCACGTGGGAATCACGTGGGAATCATTCGTCAATCACGTGGGAATCAGGTCGGAGTCACGTGGGAATCACATGGGAATCACGTGGTAATCATGTGGGAATCATGTGGGAATCACGTGGCAGTCACGTGGGAATCACGTGGGAATCACATGTCAATCACGTGGGATTCACGTGGGATTCACGTGGGAATCATGTGGGAATCAAGTGGGAATCACATGTCAGTCACGTGGGAATCACGTGGGAATCACGTGGGAATCACGTGTCAATCATGTGGGAATCACGTGGGAGTCACGTGGGAATCACGTGGGAATCACATGTCAATCACCTGGGATTCACGTGGGATTCACGTGGGAATCATGTGGGAATCAAGTGGGAATCACATTTCAATCACGTGGGAATCAAGTGGGAATCACGTGGGAATCACGTGTCAATCACGGGGTAATCACGTGGTAATCACTTGTCCATCACGTGGGAATCACGTGGGAATAACGTGGTAATCACGTGGGAATCACATGTCAATCACGTGGAAATCACATGGAATCACGTGGGAATCAAGTGACAATCACGTTGGAAACACGTGGGCATCACGTGTGAATCACGTGGGAATCACAAGGGAATCACGTGTCAATCACGTGGGAATCACGTGGGAATCACGTGGGAATCACGTGCCAATCACGTGGGAATCACGCGTCAATCACGTGGGAATCACGTGGGAACCACATGGGAATCACGTGGGAATCACGTGGGAATCACGTGTCAATCACGTGGGAATCACGTGTCAATCCCGTGGGAATCACGTTTGAATCACGTGGGAATCACGTGTCAATCACGTGGGAATCACGTGGGAATCACGTGTCAATCACGTGGGAATCTCGTGTCAATCACGTGGGAATCACGTGGGAATTACGTGTCAATCCCGTGGGAATCACGTTTGAATCACGTGGGAATAACGTGTCAATTACGTGGAAATCACTTGGGAATCACGTGGGAATCATGCGTCAATCACGTGGGAATCATGTGGGAGTCACGGGGGAATCACGTGGGAATCACGTGGGAATCACGTGTCAGTCACGTGGGAATCACGTGGGAATAACGTTTCTATCACGTGGGAATCACGCGTCAATCACGAGGGAATCACGTGGGAATCTCTTGGGAATCACATGTCAATTACGTGGGCATCACGTGGGCATCACGTGGGTATCATTTGGGAATCACGTGGGAATCACGTGGGTATCACGTGGGAATCACGTGTCAGTCACGTGGGAATCACGTGGGAATAACGTTTCTATCACGTGGGAATCATGCGTCAATCACGTGGGAATCATGTGGGAGTCACGGGGGAATCACGTGTCAATCACGTGGGCATCACGTGGGCATCACGTGGGTATCATTTGGGAATCACGTGGGAATCACGTGGGTATCACGTGGGAATCACGTGTCAATCCCGTGGGAATCACGTTTGAATCACGTGGGAATCACGCGTCAATCACGTGGGAATCACATGGGAATCACGTGGGAATCACGTGTCAATCACGTGGGAATCACTTGGGAATCACGTGTCAATCACGTGGGAATCACGTGTCAATCACGTGGGAATCACGTGGGAGTCATGTGGGAATCATATGGGAATCACGTGGTAATCATGTGGGAATCACGTGGGAATCACGATTCAATCACGTGGGAATCATGTTGGAATTGCGTGTCAATCACGAGGGAATCACGTGGGAGTCACGTGGGAATCACGTGTCAATCACATGGGAATCACGTGGGAATCACGAGTCAATCACGTGCGAATCATGTGAAAATCAGGTTGGAATCACGTGTAAATCACGGGGGAATCACGTGGGCATCACGTGGGAATCATTTGGAAATCACGTGGAATCACGTGTCAATCACGTGGGCATCACGTGGGCATCATGTGGGTATCATTTGGGAATCACGTGGGAATCACGTGGGTATCACGTGGGAATCACGTGAGAATCACGTGTCAATCACGTGGGAATCACCTGGGTATCACGTGGGAATCACGTGGGAATCATCTGAGAATCACGTGGGAATCACGTGTCAATCACGTGGGATTCAATTGGGAATCCCGTGGGAATCACGTTTTAATCACGTGGGAATCACATGGGAATCACGTGGGATGCTCGTGGGAATCTCTTTTCAATCACGTGGGAATCACGTGGGAATCACGTGTCAATTACGTGGAAATCACGTGGGAATCACGAGGGAATCATGCGTCAATCACGTGGGAATCACGTGTCAATCACGTGTCAATCACGTGGGAATCACGTGTCAATCACGTGGGAATCACGTGTCAATCACGTGGGAATCATGCGTCAATCACGTGGGAATCACTTGGGAGTCACGTGGGAATCACGTTTGAATCACGTGGGAATCACGTGTCAATCACGTGGGAATCACGTGGGAATCACGTGGGAATCATTTGGAAATCACGTGGAATCACGTGTCAATCACGTGGGAATCATTCGTCAATCACGTGGGAATCACGTGGGAATCACGTGGTAATCATGTGGGAATCACGTGGGAATCACGATTCAATCACGTGGGAATCATGTTGGAATCGCGTGTCAATCACGAGGGAATCACGTGGGAGTCACGTGGGAATCACGTGTCAATCACATGGGAATCACGTGGGAATCACGAGTCAATCACGTGGGAATCATGTGAAAATCAGGTCGGAATCACGTGTAAATCACGTGGGAATCACGTGGGCATCACGTGGGAATCATTTGGAAATCACGTGGAATCACGTGTCAATCACGTGGGCATCACGTGGGCATCACATGGGTATCATTTGGGAATCACGTGGGAATCACGTGGGTATCACGTGGGAATCACGTGGGAATCACGTGTCAATCACGTGGTAATCACCTGTCAATCACGTGGGAATCACATGGGAATCACGTGTCAATCACGTGGGAATCACGTGGGAAACACGCAGGAATCACATGTCAATCACGTGGGTATCACGTGGTAATGACATGTCAATCACGTGGTAATCACATGGGAATCACCTGTAAATCACGTGGGAATCACGTGGGAATAACCTGTCAATCATGTGGGAATCACGTGTGAATAACATGGGAATCACGTGGGAATCATGTGTCAATCACGTGGAAATCACGTGGGAATCACTTGGGAATCACGGGGGAATCACGTGAGAATCACGTGGGAATCACGAGTCAGTCACGTGGGTATCATGTGGGAATCTCATGGGAATCACGGGGAATCACGTGTCAATCACGTCGGTATCACGTGGTAATGAAATGTCAATCACGTGGTAATCACGTGGGAATCACCTGGGAATCACATGGGAATCACCTGTAAATCACGTGGGAATCACGTGGGAATCACCTGTCAATCATGTGAGAATCACGTGTGAATAACATGGGAATCACGTGGGAATCACGTGGGACTCACGTGTCAAACAGGTTGGAATCTCGTGGGAATCACGTGTCATTCACGTGGGAATAACGTGGGAATCTCGTGGGAATCACATGTCAATCACGTGGGAATCACGTGTCATTCTCGTGGGAATCACGTGAGAATCACGTGGGAATCACGTGTCAATCACGTGGGAATCACGTGGGAAACACGTGGGAATCACTTGGGAATCATGTGTCAGTCACGTGGGAATCATGTGGGAACCACGTGTCAATCACGTGGGAATCACGTGTCAATCACGTGGGAATCACGTGGTAATCACGTGTCAATCACGTGGAATCACATGAGAATCACGTGGGAATCACGTGAGAATCACGTGAGAATCACGTGTCAATCACGTGGGAATCACGTGGGAATCACCTGGGAATCACGTGGGAATCACGTGGGAATCACGTGGGAATCACATGTCAATCAGGTGGGAATCATGTGGGAATCACGTGGGAATCACGTGTCATTCACGAGGGAATCACATGGGAATCACGTGTCAATCACGTGGGAATCACATGTCAATCACGTGGAATGAAATGGAAAACACGTGGAAATCAAGTGTCAATCACGTGGGAATCAACTGGGAATCTCAAGTCAATCACGGGGGATTCACGTGTGAATCACCTGTCAATCACGTGGGAATCACGTGGGAATCACGTGTCAATCACGTGGGAATCACGTGGAATTCACGTGGGAATCATGTGGGAATCACATGTCAGTCACCTGGGAGTCACGTGGGAATCACGTGGGAATCACGTGGCAATCAAGTGGGAATCACATGTAAATCACGTGGGAATCATGTGGGAATCACGTGTCAATCACGAGGGAATCTCGTGGGAATCACGTGGGAATCACTTGGGAATCACGTGGGAATCAGGTGTCATTCACGGGGGAATCACGTGGGAATCACTTGGGAATCACGTGGAATCACGTGGGAATTATGTGGGAATCACGTGAGAGTCACATCTCAATCACGTGGGAATCATGTGGGAATCATGTGTCAATCACGAGGGAATCTCGTGGGGAATCACGAGGGAATCACGTGGGAATCACGTGGGAAACCCGTGGTAATCACGTGTCAATCACGTGGGTATCACGTGGGAATCACGTGGGAATCACTTGATAATCACGTGTCAGTCATGTGAGAATCATGTGGGAATCACGTGGGAATCTCTTGTCAATCACGGCGGAGCCCGGGGGAGTCATGTGGGAATCACGTGGGAATCACGTGTCAATTACGTGGGAATCTCGTGGGAATCAATTGTCAATAACGTGAGAATCAAGTGGTAATCACATGTCAATCACGTCGGGATCACGTGGGAATCACGTGTCAATTATGTGGATATCACGTGGGAATCACGTGGGAATCATATGACAATCACGTGGAAATCACTTGGGAATCACGTGAGAATCACCTGTCAATCACGTGGGAATCATGTGGGAATCACGTGTCAATCACGAGGGAATCACGTGGGAATCACGTGGGAATCACTTGGGAATCACGTGGGAATCACGTGTCATTCACGTGGGAATCACGTGGGAATCCCATGGGAATCATGTGGGGGAATCACGTGGGAATCACGTGTCGATCACGTGGGAATCATGTGGGAATCACCTGTCAATCACGAGGGAATCAAGTGGGAATCACATGGGAATCACTTGGGAATCACGTGGGAATCACCTGTAAATCACGTGGGAATCATGTGGGAATCACGTGTCAATCAAGAGGGAATCACGTGGGAATCACGTGGGAATCACTTGGGAATCACGTGGGAATCACGTGTCATTCACGTGGGAATCACGTGGGAATAACATGGGAATCACTTGAGAATCACCTGTCAATCATGTGGGAATCACGTGGGAATCACGTGGGAATCACCTGTCAATCACGTGGGAATCTCGTGGGAATCACGTGGGAATCACCTGTCAATCACGTGGGAATCACTTGGGAATCATTTGGGAGTCACGTGGGAATCACGTGGAAATCACCTGTCAATCACGTGGGCATCATGTAGCCATCACGTGAGAATCACGTGTCAATCACGTGGGTATCACGTGGGAATCACGTGGGAATCACGTGTCAATCACGTGGGAATCACGTGGAAATCACGTGGTAAACACGTGGTAATCACGTGTCAATCACGTGGGTATCACGTGGGAATCACGTGGGAATCACTTGGGAATCACGTGTCAGTCATGTGAGAATCACGTGGGAATCACGTGGGAATCACTTGTCAGTCACGGCGGAGTCGGGGGAGTCATGTGGGAATAACGTGGGAATCACGTGTCAATCACGTGTGTATCACGTGGGAATCACGTGGGAATCACGTGTTAGTCACGTGAGAATCACGTGGGAATCACGTGGGAAATACGTGTAAATCACGTGGGAATCACGTGGAAATCATGTATCTATCACGTGGGAATCACGTGGGAATCACGTGGGAATCACGTGGGAATCACGTGGGAATCACGTGGGAGTCACGTGTCAAACAGGTTGGAATCTCGTGGGAATCACGTGTCATTCACGTGGGACTAACGTGGGAATCTCGTGGGAATCACATGTCAATCACGTGGGAATCACGTGTCATTCACGTGGGAATCACGTGAGAATCACGTGGGAATCACGTGTCAATCACGTAGGTATCACGTGGGATTCACATGTCAATCACGTTGCAGTCACGGGGGAATCACGCGGTTATCACATGGGAATCACGTGTCAATCACGAGGGAATCACGTTGGAATCATGTCAATCTCGTCGGAATCATGTGGGAATCACGTGTCAATCACGTGGGAATCATTCGTCAATCACGTGGGAATCAGGTCGGAGTCACGTGGGAATCACATGGGAATCACGTGGTAATCATGTGGGAATCATGTGGGAATCACGTGGCAGTCACGTGGGAATCACGTGGGAATCACATGTCAATCACGTGGGATTCACGTGGGATTCACGTGGGAATCATGTGGGAATCAAGTGGGAATCACATGTCAATCACGTGGGAATCACGTGGGAATCACGTGGGAATCACGTGTCAATCATGTGGGAATCAGGTGGGAGTCACGTGGGAATCACGTGGGAATCACATGTCAATCACCTGGGATTCACGTGGGATTCACGTGGCAATCATGTGGGAATCAAGTGGGAATCACATGTCAATCACGTGGGAATCAAGTGGGAATCACGTGGGAATCACGTGTCAATCACGTGGTAATCACGTGGTAATCACTTGTCCATCACGTGGGAATCACGTGGGAATAACGTGGTAATCACGTGGGAATCACATGTCAATCACGTGGAAATCACATGGAATCACGTGGGAATCAAGTGTCAATCACGTTGGAAACACATGTGCATCACGTGTGAATAACGTGGGAATCACGTGGGAATCACGTGTCAATCACGTGGGAATCACGTGGGAATCACGTGGGAATCACGTGACAATCACATGGGAATCACGCGTCAATCACGAGGGAATCACGTGGGAATCACATGGGAATCACGTGGGAATCACGTGGGAATCACGTGTCAATCACGTGGGAATCACGTGGGAATCACGTGTCAATCCCGTGGGAATCACGTTTGAATCAGGTGGGAATCACGTGTCAATCACGTGGGAATCACGTCAGAATCACGTGGGAATAACGTGTCAATCACATGGGAATCACGTGGGAATCACGTGAGAATCTCCTGGGAAACACATGTCAATTACGTGGGTATTAGGTGGGGATCACGTGGGAATCACGTGGGAATCACGTGTCAATCACGTGGGAATCACGTGGGAATCACGTGGGAATCACGTGCCAATCACGTGGGAATCACGCATCAATCACGTGGGAATCACGTGTAAATCACATGGGAATCACATGGGAATCACGTGGGAATCACGTGTCAATCACGTGGGAATCACGTGGGAATCACGTGTCAATCCCGTGGGAATCACGTTTGAATCACGTGGGAATCACGTGTCAATCACGTGGGAATCACGTGGGAATCACGTGGGAATCACGTGTCAATCACGTGGGAATCACTTGGGAATCACGTGTCAATCACGTGGGTATCATGTGTCAATCACGTGGGAATCATTCGTCAATCAAGTGTGAATCACGTGGGAGTCACGTGGGAATCACATGGGAATCACGTGGTAATCATGTGGGAATCACATGGGAATCAGGTTTCAATCACGTGGGAATCATGTTGGAATCGCGTGTCAATCACGAGGGAATCACGTGGGAGTCACGTGGGAATCACGTGTCAATCACATGGGAATCACGTGGGAATCACGAGTCAATCACGTGGGATTCATGTGGAAATCAGGACGGAATCACTTGTAAATCACGTGGGAATCACGTGGGCATCACGTGGGAATCATTTGGAAATCACGTGGAATCACGTGTCAATCACGTGGGCATCACGTGGGCATCACGTGGGTATCATTTGGGAATCACGTGGGAGTCACGTGGGAATCACGTTAAATCACGTGGGAATCACGTGTCAATCACGTGGAAATCACGTGGGGAACAGGTGGGAATAATGTGTCAATCACGTGGGAATCACATGGGAATCACGTGAGAATCTCCTGGGAATCACATGTCAATTACGTGGGTATCTGGTGGGAATCACGTGGGAATCACGTGTCAATCACGTGGGAATCACGTGGAAATCACGTGTCCATCGCGTGGGAATCACGTGAGAATAACGTGGGAATCACGTGGGAATCACATGTCAATCACGTTGGAATCACGTGGGAATCACGTGTCAATCACGTGGTAATCACGTGGTAATCACTTGTCCATCACGTGGGAATCACGTGGGAATAACGTGGAAATCACGTGGGAATCACATGTCAATCACGTGGGAATCACATGGAATCACGTGGGAATCAAGTGTCAATCACCTTGGAAACACGTGGGCATCACGTGTGAATCACGTGGGAATCACAAGGGAATCACGTGTCAATCATGTGGGAATCACGTGGGAATCACGTGTGAATCACGTCTCAATCACGTGGGAATCTCATGGAATCACGTGGGAATCAAGTGTCAATCACGTGGGAATCACGTGGGAATCACGTGTGAATCACGTCTCAATCACGTGGGAATCTCATGGGAATCACGTGGTAATCACATGTCAATCAGGTAGGAATCACGAGGAAATCACGTGTGATTCACATGGAAATCATGTGAGAATCATGTGTGAATAACTTGGGAATCACGTGTCAATCACGTGGGAATCATGTGGGAATCAAGTCGGAATCACATGTCAATCACGTGGGAACCACGGGGGAATCACGTGCGAATCACTTGTCAACTACGTATGAATCACGAGGGAATCAGGTGTCATTAACGTGGGAATCACGTGGGAAACACGTGGGAATCACTTGGGAACCACGTGTCAGTCACGTGGGAATCATGTGGGAACCACGTGTCAATCACGTGGGAATGACGTGGTAATCACGTGGGAATCACGTGGGAATCACGTGTCAATAACGTGTCAATCACTTGGGAATCACGTGGGAATCACGTGGCAATCACGTGGGCATCACGTGGGCATCACGTGGGTATCATTTGGGAATCACGTGGGAATCACGTGGGTATCACGTGGGAATCACGTGTCAATCACGTGGGAATCACGTGGGAATCACGAGGGAATCACGCGTCAATCACGTGGGAATCACGTGGGAATCACGTGGGAATCACGTGTCAATCACGTGGGAATCACGTGTCAATAACGTGTCAATCACTTGGGAATCACGTGGGAATCACGTGTCAATCACGTGGGCATCACGTGGGCATCACGTGGGTATCATTTGGGAATCACGTGGGAATCACGTGGGTATCACGTGGGAATCACGTGTCAATCCCGTGGGAATCACGTTTGAATCACGTGGGAATCACGCGTCAATCACGTGGGAATCACGTGGGAATCACGTGTCAATCACGTGGGAATCACGTGGGAGTCATGTGGGAATCATATGGGAATCACGTGGTAATCATGTGGGAATCACGTGGGAATCACGATTCAATCACGTGGGAATCATGTTGGAATTGCGTGTCAATCACGAGGGAATAACGTGGCAGTCACGTGGGAATCACGTGTCAATCACATGGGAATCACGTGGGAATCACGAGTCAATCACGTGCGAATCATGTGAAAATCAGGTTGGAATCACGTGTAAATCACGGGGGAATCACGTGGGCATCACGTGGGAATCATTTGGAAATCACGTGGAATCACGTGTCAATCACGTGGGCATCACTTGGGCATCACGTTGGTATCATTTGGGAATCACGTGGGAATCACGTGGGAATCACGTGGGAATCACGTGAGAATCACGTGTCAATCACGTGGGAATCACCTGGGTATCACGTGGGAATCACGTGGGAATCATCTGAGAATCACGTGGGAATCACGTGTCAATCACGTGGGATTCAATTGGGAATCCCGTGGGAATCACGTGTTAATCACGTGGGAATCACATGGGAATCACGTGGGATGCTCGTGGGAATCTCTTTTCAATCACGTGGGAATCACGAGGGAATCATGCGTCAATCACGTGGGAATCACGTGTCAATCACGTGGGCATCACTTGGGCATCACGTGGGTATCATTTGGGAATCACGTGGGAATCACGTGGGAATCACGTGGGAATCACGTGAGAATCACGTGTCAATCACGTGGGAATCACCTGGGTATCACGTGGGAATCACGTGGGAATCATCTGAGAATCACGTGGGAATCACGTGTCAATCACGTGGGATTCAATTGGGAATCCCGTGGGAATCACGTGTTAATCACGTGGGAATCACATGGGAATCACGTGGGATGCTCGTGGGAATCTCTTTTCAATCACGTGGGAATCACGTGGGAATCATTCGTCAATCACGTGGGAATCAGGTCGGAGTCACGTGGGAATCACATGGGAATCACGTGGTAATCATGTGGGAATCATGTGGGAATCACGTGGCAGTCACGTGGGAATCACGTGGGAATCACATGTCAATCACGTGGGATTCACGTGGGATTCACGTGGGAATCATGTGGGAATCAAGTGGGAATCACATGTCAGTCACGTGGGAATCACGTGGGAATCACGTGGGAATCACGTGTCAATCATGTGGGAATCACGTGGGAGTCACGTGGGAATCACGTGGGAATCACATGTCAATCACCTGGGATTCACGTGGGATTCACGTGGGAATCATGTGGGAATCAAGTGGGAATCACATTTCAATCACGTGGGAATCAAGTGGGAATCACGTGGGAATCACGTGTCAATCACGGGGTAATCACGTGGTAATCACTTGTCCATCACGTGGGAATCACGTGGGAATAACGTGGTAATCACGTGGGAATCACATGTCAATCACGTGGAAATCACATGGAATCACGTGGGAATCAAGTGACAATCACGTTGGAAACACGTGGGCATCACGTGTGAATCACGTGGGAATCACAAGGGAATCACGTGTCAATCACGTGGGAATCACGTGGGAATCACGTGGGAATCACGTGCCAATCACGTGGGAATCACGCGTCAATCACGTGGGAATCACGTGGGAACCACATGGGAATCACGTGGGAATCACGTGGGAATCACGTGTCAATCACGTGGGAATCACGTGTCAATCCCGTGGGAATCACGTTTGAATCACGTGGGAATCACGTGTCAATCACGTGGGAATCACGTGGGAATCACGTGTCAATCACGTGGGAATCTCGTGTCAATCACGTGGGAATCACGTGGGAATTACGTGTCAATCCCGTGGGAATCACGTTTGAATCACGTGGGAATAACGTGTCAATTACGTGGAAATCACTTGGGAATCACGTGGGAATCATGCGTCAATCACGTGGGAATCATGTGGGAGTCACGGGGGAATCACGTGGGAATCACGTGGGAATCACGTGTCAGTCACGTGGGAATCACGTGGGAATAACGTTTCTATCACGTGGGAATCACGCGTCAATCACGAGGGAATCACGTGGGAATCTCTTGGGAATCACATGTCAATTACGTGGGCATCACGTGGGCATCACGTGGGTATCATTTGGGAATCACGTGGGAATCACGTGGGTATCACGTGGGAATCACGTGTCAGTCACGTGGGAATCACGTGGGAATAACGTTTCTATCACGTGGGAATCATGCGTCAATCACGTGGGAATCATGTGGGAGTCACGGGGGAATCACGTGTCAATCACGTGGGCATCACGTGGGCATCACGTGGGTATCATTTGGGATTCACGTGGGAATCACGTGGGTATCACGTGGGAATCACGTGTCAATCCCGTGGGAATCACGTTTGAATCACGTGGGAATCACGCGTCAATCACGTGGGAATCACATGGGAATCACGTGGGAATCACGTGTCAATCACGTGGGAATCACTTGGGAATCACGTGTCAATCACGTGGGAATCACGTGTCAATCACGTGGGAATCACGTGGGAGTCATGTGGGAATCATATGGGAATCACGTGGTAATCATGTGGGAATCACGTGGGAATCACGATTCAATCACGTGGGAATCATGTTGGAATTGCGTGTCAATCACGAGGGAATCACGTGGGAGTCACGTGGGAATCACGTGTCAATCACATGGGAATCACGTGGGAATCACGAGTCAATCACGTGCGAATCATGTGAAAATCAGGTTGGAATCACGTGTAAATCACGGGGGAATCACGTGGGCATCACGTGGGAATCATTTGGAAATCACGTGGAATCACGTGTCAATCACGTGGGCATCACGTGGGCATCATGTGGGTATCATTTGGGAATCACGTGGGAATCACGTGGGTATCACGTGGGAATCACGTGAGAATCACGTGTCAATCACGTGGGAATCACCTGGGTATCACGTGGGAATCACGTGGGAATCATCTGAGAATCACGTGGGAATCACGTGTCAATCACGTGGGATTCAATTGGGAATCCCG
This sequence comes from Muntiacus reevesi, assembly GCF_963930625.1. Taxonomy (NCBI): domain Eukaryota; kingdom Metazoa; phylum Chordata; class Mammalia; order Artiodactyla; family Cervidae; genus Muntiacus; species Muntiacus reevesi. The sequence continues at coordinate 90,074,229 of NC_089257.1, forward strand.
TGGGAATCACGTTTTAATCACGTGGGAATCACATGGGAATCACGTGGGATGCTCGTGGGAATCTCTTTTCAATCACGTGGGAATCACGTGGGAATCACGTGTCAATTACGTGGAAATCACGTGGGAATCACGAGGGAATCATGCGTCAATCACGTGGGAATCACGTGTCAATCACGTGTCAATCACGTGGGAATCACGTGTCAATCACGTGGGAATCACGTGCCAATCACGTGGGAATCATTCGTCAATCACGTGGGAATCACTTGGGAGTCACGTGGGAATCACGTTTGAATCACGTGGGAATCACGTGTCAATCACGTGGGAATCACGTGGGAATCACGTGGGAATCATTTGGAAATCACGTGGAATCACGTGTCAATCACGTGGGAATCATTCGTCAATCACGTGGGAATCACGTGGGAATCACGTGGTAATCATGTGGGAATCACGTGGGAATCACGATTCAATCACGTGGGAATCATGTTGGAATCGCGTGTCAATCACGAGGGAATCACGTGGGAGTCACGTGGGAATCACGTGTCAATCACATGGGAATCACGTGGGAATCACGAGTCAATCACGTGGGAATCATGTGAAAATCAGGTCGGAATCACGTGTAAATCACGTGGGAATCACGTGGGCATCACGTGGGAATCATTTGGAAATCACGTGGAATCACGTGTCAATCACGTGGGCATCACGTGGGCATCACATGGGTATCATTTGGGAATCACGTGGGAATCACGTGGGTATCACGTGGGAATCACGTGGGAATCACGTGTCAATCACGTGGTAATCACCTGTCAATCACGTGGGAATCACATGGGAATCACGTGTCAATCACGTGGGAATCACGTGGGAAACACGCAGGAATCACATGTCAATCACGTGGGTATCACGTGGTAATGACATGTCAATCACGTGGTAATCACATGGGAATCACCTGTAAATCACGTGGGAATCACGTGGGAATAACCTGTCAATCATGTGGGAATCACGTGTGAATAACATGGGAATCACGTGGGAATCATGTGTCAATCACGTGGAAATCACGTGGGAATCACTTGGGAATCACGGGGGAATCACGTGAGAATCACGTGGGAATCACGAGTCAGTCACGTGGGTATCATGTGGGAATCTCATGGGAATCACGGGGAATCACGTGTCAATCACGTCGGTATCACGTGGTAATGAAATGTCAATCACGTGGTAATCACGTGGGAATCACCTGGGAATCACATGGGAATCACCTGTAAATCACGTGGGAATCACGTGGGAATCACCTGTCAATCATGTGAGAATCACGTGTGAATAACATGGGAATCACGTGGGAATCACGTGGGACTCACGTGTCAAACAGGTTGGAATCTCGTGGGAATCACGTGTCATTCACGTGGGAATAACGTGGGAATCTCGTGGGAATCACATGTCAATCACGTGGGAATCACGTGTCATTCTCGTGGGAATCACGTGAGAATCACATGGGAATCACGTGTCAATCACGTGGGAATCACGTGGGAAACACGTGGGAATCACTTGGGAATCATGTGTCAGTCACGTGGGAATCATGTGGGAACCACGTGTCAATCACGTGGGAATCACGTGTCAATCACGTGGGAATCACGTGGTAATCACGTGTCAATCACGTGGAATCACATGAGAATCACGTGGGAATCACGTGAGAATCACGTGAGAATCACGTGTCAATCACGTGGGAATCACGTGGGAATCACCTGGGAATCACGTGGGAATCACGTGGGAATCACGTGGGAATCACATGTCAATCAGGTGGGAATCATGTGGGAATCACGTGGGAATCACGTGTCATTCACGAGGGAATCACATGGGAATCACGTGTCAATCACGTGGGAATCACATGTCAATCACGTGGGAATGAAATGGAAAACACGTGGAAATCAAGTGTCAATCACGTGGGAATCAACTGGGAATCTCAAGTCAATCACGGGGGATTCACGTGTGAATCACCTGTCAATCACGTGGGAATCACGTGGGAATCACGTGTCAATCACGTGGGAATCACGTGGAATACACGTGGGAATCATGTGGGAATCACATGTCAGTCACCTGGGAGTCACGTGGGAATCACGTGGGAATCACGTGGCAATCAAGTGGGAATCACATGTAAATCACGTGGGAATCATGTGGGAATCACGTGTCAATCACGAGGGAATCTCGTGGGAATCACGTGGGAATCACTTGGGAATCACGTGGGAATCAGGTGTCATTCACGGGGGAATCACGTGGGAATCACTTGGGAATCACGTGGAATCACGTGGGAATTATGTGGGAATCACGTGAGAGTCACATCTCAATCACGTGGGAATCATGTGGGAATCATGTGTCAATCACGAGGGAATCTCGTGGGGAATCACGAGGGAATCACGTGGGAATCACTTGGGAATCACGTGTCATTCACGGGGGAATCACGTGGGAATCAATTGGGAATCACGTGGAATCACTTGGGAATCACGTGGGAATCACGTGGGAAACCCGTGGTAATCACGTGTCAATCACGTGGGTATCACGTGGGAATCACGTGGGAATCACTTGATAATCACGTGTCAGTCATGTGAGAATCATGTGGGAATCACGTGGGAATCTCTTGTCAATCACGGCGGAGCCCGGGGGAGTCATGTGGGAATCACGTGGGAATCACGTGTCAATTACGTGGGAATCTCGTGGGAATCAATTGTCAATAACGTGAGAATCAAGTGGTAATCACATGTCAATCACGTCGGGATCACGTGGGAATCACGTGTCAATTATGTGGATATCACGTGGGAATCACGTGGGAATCATATGACAATCACGTGGAAATCACTTGGGAATCACGTGAGAATCACCTGTCAATCACGTGGGAATCATGTGGGAATCACGTGTCAATCACGAGGGAATCACGTGGGAATCACGTGGGAATCACTTGGGAATCACGTGGGAATCACGTGTCATTCACGTGGGAATCACGTGGGAATCACATGAGAATCACGTGGGAATCACCTGTCAATCACGTGGGAATCTCGTGGGAATCACGTGGGAATCACCTGTCAATCACGTGGGAATCACTTGGGAATCACGTGGGAGTCACGTGGGTATCACCTGGGAATCACGTGTCAATAACGTGGGAATCAGGAGGGAATCACGTGGGAATCACGTGGGAATCATGTGCGAATCACGTGGGAATCATGTATCAATCACGTGGGCATCACGTAGTCATCACGTGGGAAACACGTGGGAATCACGTGGGAATCACGTGGGAATCACGTGTCAATCACGTGGGAATCACGTGGGAGTCACGTGGGAATCACGTGGGAATCACCTGTCAATCACGTGGGCATCACGTAGCCATCACGTGGGAAACACGTGGGAATCAGGTGGGAATCACGTGTCAATCACGTGGGATTCACGTGGGTGTCACGTGGGAATCACGTGGGAATCACCTGTCAATCACGTGGGCAACACGTAGTCATCAGGTGGGAAACACGTGGGAATCACGTGGCAATCACGTGGGAATCACTTGTCAATCACGAGGGAATCACGTGGGAAGAACGTGGTAATCAAATGTCAATCACGTGGGAATCACGTGGGAATCACGTGTCAATAACGTGGGTATCACGTGGGAATCACGTGGGAATCACGTGTTATTCACGTGTGAAACACGTGGGAATCACGTGTCAATCAAGTGAGTATCACGTGGGAATCACGTGGGAATCACGTGTCAATAACGTGGGAATCAGGTGGGAATCACGTGGGAATCATGTATCAATCACGTGGGCATCACGTAGTCATCACGTGGGAAACACGTGGGAATCACGTGGGAATCACGTGGGAATCACGTGTCAATCACGTGGGAATCACGTGGGAGTCACGTGGGAATCACGTGGGAATCACCTGTCAATCACGTGGGCATCACGGAGACATCACGTGTCAATCACGTGTCAATCACGTGGGTATCATGTGGGAATCACGTGGGAATCATGTGTCAATCACCAGGGAATCACTTGGGAATCACGTGGGCATCAAGTTGGCATCACGTGGCAATCATGTGGGAATCACGTGTCAATCACTTGGGAATCACGTGGGAATCACGTGGGAATCACGTGGCAATCATGTGGGAATCAAGTGTCAATAACTTGGGAATCACGTGGGAATCACATGGGAATCACGTGGTAATCACGTGGAAATCACGTGGGAAACACGTAGTAATCACGTGTCAATCACGTGGGTATCACGTGGGAATCAGTTGGGAATCACTTGGGAATCACGTGTCAGTCATGTGTGAATCACGTGGGAATCACGTGTCAATCACGTGGGAATCACTTGTCAATCACGTGGGAATCAATTGTCAATCACTTGGGAATCACGTGGGAAGAACGTGGTAATCAAATGTCAATCACGTGGGAATCACGTGGGAATCACGTGTTATTCACGTGTGAAACACGTGGGAATCACGTGTCAATGAAGTGAGTATCACGTGGGAATCACGTGGGAATCACGTGTCAGTCACGTGAGAATCACGTGGGAATCACGTGGGAATCACGTGTCAATCACGTGAGAATCATGTGGAATCACGTGTCAATCATGAGGAAATCACGTGGGAATAACATGTCATTCACGTGGGAATCACGTGGGAATCACGTGGGAATCACATAACAATCACGTGTTAATCACGTGGGAATCGCATGAGATTCACGTGGAAATCACGTGGTAATCACGTGTGAATCACGTGGGCATCACGTGGGCATCATGTGGGAATCATTTGGGAATAACGTGAGAATCACGTGTCAATCATGTGGGAATCACGTGGAAATCACGTGGGAATCACGTGAGATTCACGTGTCAATCACGTGTCAATCACGTGTCAATCACTTGGAAGTCACCTGGGAATCACGTGGGAATCACTTGTCAATAACGTGGGAATCATGTGGGAATCAAGTGTCAATGGCGTGGGAATCATGTGGGAATCACATTGGTATCACGTAGGAATCACGTGGGAATCACCTGGGAATCACGTGTCAAACACGTGGGAATCACGTCGGAATCACGTGGGAAACACGTGGGAATCACGTGTTAATCTCGTGGGAATCGCGTGTCAATCACGTGGGAATCACGTCGGAATCACATGGGAATCACGTAGGAATCACGGGTCAGTCACGTGAGAGTCACTTGAGAATCCCGTGGGAATCACGTGTCAATCACGTGGGAATCACGTTGGAATCACGTGGGAATCACTTGTCAATCACGTGGGAATCATGTGTGAATCACGTGGGTATCACGTGGGAATCACGTGGGAATCACGTGTCAATCATATGTGAAACACGTGGGAATCACGTGTCAATCACGTGGGTATCACGTGGTAATCACGTAGGAATCACGTGTCAGTCACGTGAGATTCACGTGGGAATCACGTGGGAATCAAGTGTCAATCACGAGGGAATCACGTGGAAATCATGTGTCAATCACGTGTCAATCACGTGGGAATCACGTGGGAATCACATGGGAATCACGTGTCAATCATGTGGGAATCACGTGGGAATCATGCGTAAATCATGTGGGAATCATGTGGGAATCACGTGGGAATCCCATGGGAATCATGTGGGGGAATCACGTGGGAATCACGTGTCGATCACGTGGGAATCATGTGGGAATCACGTGTCAATCACGAGGGAATCAAGTGGGAATCACATGGGAATCACTTGGGAATCACGTGGGAATCACCTGTCAATCACGTTGGAATCATGTGGGAATCACGTGTCAATCAAGAGGGAATCACGTGGGAATCACGTGGGAATCACTTGGGAATCACGTGGGAATCACGTGTCATTCACGTGGGAATCACGTGGGAATCACATGGGAATCACGTGAGAATCACCTGTCAATCACGTGGGAATCACGTGGGAATCACGTGGGAATCACCTGTCAATCTTGTGGGAAACACTTGGGAATCACGTGGGAGTCACGTGGGTATCACGTGGGAATCACGTGTCAATAACATGGGAATCAGGTGGGAATCACGTGGGAATCACGTGGGAATCACGTGGGAATCATGTATCAATCACGTGGGCATCACGTAGTCATCACGTGGGAAACACGTGGGAATCACGTGGGAATCACGTGGGAATCACGTGTCAATCACGTGGGAATCACGTGGGAGTCACGTGGGAATCACGTGGGAATCACCTGTCAATCACGTGGGCATCACGGAGCCATCACGTGTCAATCACGTGTCAATCACGTGGGTATCATGTGGGAATCACGTGGGAATCATGTGTCAATCACGTGGGAATCACTTGGGAATCACGTGGGCATCAAGTTGGCATCACGTGGCAATCATGTGGGAATCACATGTCAATCTCTTGGGAATCACGTGGGAATCACGTGGGAAATACGTGGTAATCACGTGTCAATCACGTGGGTAACACGTGGGAATCACGTGGGAATCACTTGATAATCACGTGTCAGTCATGTGACAATCACGTGGGAATCACGTGGGAATCTCTTGTCAATCACAGCGGAGCCCGGGGGAGTCATGTGGGAATCACGTGGGAATCACGTGTCAATCACGTGGGAATCACGTGGGAATCACGTGTTATTCACGTGTGAAACACGTGGGAATCACGTGTCAATCAAGTGAGTATCACGTGGGAATCACGTGTCAGTCACGTGAGAATCACGTGGGAATCACGTGTGAATCACGTGTCAATCACGTGGGAATCACGTGGGAGTCACGTGTGTATCACATGGGAATCACGTGTCAATCTCGTGGGAATCACGTGGGAATCACGTTGGCATCACGTGGGCATCACGTTGGAATCATGTGGGAATCACGTGTCAATCTCTTGGGAATCACGTGGGAATCACGTGGGAATCATGTGGGAATCACATGGGAATCACGTGACAATCACGTGGGAATCACGTGGGAATCAAGTGGGAATCACGTGGGAATCACGTATCAATCACGTGGGAATCATGTGGAATCACGTGTCAATCATGAGGAAATCACGTGGGAATAACGTGTCATTCACGTGGGAATCACGTGGGAATCACGTGGGAATCACATAACAATCACGTGTTAATCACGTGGGAATCGCGTGAGATTCGCGTGGAAATCACGTGGTAATCACGTGTGAATCACGTGGGCATCATGTGGGCATCATGTGAGAATCATTTGGGAATCACGTGAGAAATACGTGTCAATCACGTGGGAATCACGTGGAAATCACGTGGGAATCACGTGAGATTCACGTGTCAATCACGTGTCAATCACGTGTCAATCACTTGGAAGTCACCTGGGAATCACGTGGGAATCACGTGTCAATAACGTGGGAATCACGTGGGAATCAAGTGTCAATGGCGTGGGAATCATGTGGGAATCACATTGGTATCACGTAGGAATCACGTGGGAATCACCTGGGAATCACGTGTCAATCACGTGGGAATCACGCCGGAATCATGTGGGAAACACGTGGGAATCACGTGTTAATCACGTGGGAATCGCGTGTCAATCACGTGGGAATCACGTCGGAATCACATGGGAATCACGTAGGAATCACGTGTCAATCACGTGAGAATCACTTGAAAATCCCGTGGGAATTACGTGTCAATCACGTGGTAATCACGTGGAAATCATGTGTCAATCACGTGTCAATCACGTGGGAATCACGTGGGAATCACATGGAAATCTCGTGTCAATCATGTGGGAATCACGTGGGAATCATGCGTAAATAATGTGGAAATCATGTGGGAATCACGTGGGAATCCCATGGGAATCATGTGGGGGAATCACGTGGGAATCACGTGTCGATCACGTGGGAATCATGTGGGAATCACGTGTCAATCACGAGGGAATCAAGTGGGAATCACATGGGAATCACTTGGGAATCACGTGGGAATCACCTGTCAATCACGTGGGAATCATGTGGGAATCACGTGTCAATCAAGAGGGAATCACGTGGGAATCACATGGGAATCACTTGGGAATCACGTGGGAATCACGTGTCATTCACGTGGGAATCACGTGGGAATCACATGGGAATCACGTGAGAATCACCTGTCAATCATGTGGGAATCACGTGGGAATCACCTGTCAATCTTGTGGGAAACACTTGGGAATCACGTGGGAGTCACGTGGGTATCACGTGGGAATCACGTGTCAATAACATGGGAATCAGGTGGGAATCACGTGGGAATCACGTGGGAATCACGTGGGAATCATGTATCAATCACGTGGGCATCACGTAGTCATCACGTGGGAAACACGTGGGAATCAATTGGGAATCACGTGGGAATCACGTGTCAATCACATGGGAATCCCGTGGGAGTCACGTCGGAATCACGTGGGAATCACCTGTCAATCACGTGGGCATCACGGAGCCATCACGTGTCAATCCCGTGTCAATCACGTGGGTATCATGTGGGAATCACGTGGGAATCATATGACAATCACGTGGAAATCACTTGGAATCACGTGGGCATCAAGTTGGCATCACGTGGCAATCATGTGGGAATCACGTGTCAATCACTTGGGAATCACGTGGGAATCACGTGGGAAACACGTGGAAATCACGTGTCAATCACGTGGGTAACACGTGGGAATCACGTGGGAATCACTTGATAATCACGTGGGAATCATGTGGGAATCACCTGTCAATCACGTGGGAATCTCGTGGGAATCACGTGGGAATCTCTTGTCAATCACGGCGGAGCCCGGGGGAGTCATGTCGGAATCACGTGGGAATCACGTGTCAATCACGTAGGAATCACGTGGGAATCAATTGTCAATCACGTGAGAATCACGTGGTAATCACATGTCAATCACGTCGGAATCACGTGGGAATCACGTGTCAATTACGTGGGTATCACGTGGGAATCACGTGGGAATCATATGACAATCACATGGAAATCACTTGGGAATCACGTGGGAATCACCTGTCAATCACGTGGGAATCATGTGGGAATCACATATCAATCACGAGGGAATCACGTGGGAATCACGTGGGAATCACTTGGGAATCACGTGGGAATCACGTGTCATTCACGTGGGAATCACGTGGGAATCACATGGGAATCACGTGGGAATCACCTGTCAATCACGTGGGAATCTCGTGGGAATCACGTCGGAATCACCTGTCAATCACGTGGGAATCACTTGGGAATCACGTGGGAGTCACTTGGGTATCACCTGGGAATCAGGTGTCAATAACGTGGGAATCAGGAGGGAATAACGTGGGAATCACGTGGGAATCACGTGCGAATCACGTGGGAATCATGCATCATTCACGTGGGCATCACGTAGTCATCACGTGGGAAACACGTGGAAATCACGTGGGAATCACGTGAGAATCACGTGTCAATCACGTGGGAATCACGTGGGAGTCACGTGGGAATCACGTGGGAATCACCTGTCAATCACGTGGGCATCACGTAGCCATCACGTGGGAAACACGTGGGAATCAGGTGGGAATCACGTGTCAATCACGTGGGAATCACGTGGGAGTCACGTGGGAATCACGTGGGAATCACCTGTCAATCACGTGGGAATCACGTGTCAATCACGTGGGAATCACGTGTCAGTCACGTGAGAATCACATGGGAATCACGTGGGAATCACGTGTCAATCACGTGGGAATCACTTGTCAATCACGTGAGAATCACGTGGGAAGAACGTGGTAATCAAATATCAATCACGTAGGAATCACGTCGGGATCACGTGGGAAACACGTGGGAATCACGTGTTAATCACGTGGGAATCGCGTGTCAATCACGTGGGAATCACGTCGGAATCACATGGGAATCACGTAGGAATCACGTGTCAGTCACGTGAGAATCACTTGAGAATCCCGTGGGAATCACGTGTCAATAACGTGGGAATCACGTCGGAATCACATGGGAATCACGTAGGAATCACGTGTCAGTCACGTGAGAATCACTTGAGAATCCCGTGGGAATCACGTGTCAATCACGTGGGAATCACGTTGGAATCACGTGGGAATCACTTGTCAATCACGTGGGAATCATGTGTGAATCACGTGGGTATCACGTGGGAATCACGTGGGAATCACGTGTCAATCACGTGTGAAACACGTGGGAATCACGTGTCAATCACGTGGGTATCACATGGTAATCACGTAGGAATCACGTGTCAGTCACGTGAGATTCACGTGGGAATCACGTGGGAATCAAGTGTCAATCACGTGGGAATCACGTGGAAATCATGTGTCAATCACGTGTCAATCACGTGGGAATCACGTGGGAATCACATGGGAATCACGTGTCAATCATGTGGGAATCACGTGGGAATCATGCGTAAATCATGTGGGAATCATGTGGGAATCACGTGGGAATCCCATGGGAATCATGTGGGGGAATCACGTGGGAATCACGTGTCGATCACGCGGGAATCATGTGGGAATCACCTGTCAATCACGAGGGAATCAAGTGGGAATCACATGGGAATCACTTGGGAATCACGTGGGAATCACCTGTAAATCACGTGGGAATCATGTGGGAATCACGTGTCAATCAAGAGGGAATCACGTGGGAATCACTTGGGAATCACGTGGGAATCACGTGTCATTCACGTGGGAATCACGTGGGAATAACATGGGAATCACTTGAGAATCACCTGTCAATCATGTGGGAATCACGTGGGAATCACGTGGGAATCACCTGTCAATCACGTGGGAATCTCGTGGGAATCACGTGGGAATCACCTGTCAATCACGTGGGAATCACTTGGGAATCATTTGGGAGTCACGTGGGAATCACGTGGAAATCACCTGTCAATCACGTGGGCATCATGTAGCCATCACGTGAGAATCACGTGTCAATCACGTGGGTATCACGTGGGAATCACGTGGTAAACACGTGGTAATCACGTGTCAATCACGTGGGTATCACGTGGGAATCACGTGGGAATCACTTGGGAATCACGTGTCAGTCATGTGAGAATCACGTGGGAATCACGTGGGAATCACTTGTCAGTCACGGCGGAGCCCGGGGGAGTCATGTGGGAATCACGTGGGAATCACGGGTCAATCACGTGTGTATCACGTGGGAATCACGTGGGAATCACGTGTTAGTCACGTGAGAATCACGTGGGAATCACGTGGGAAATACGTGTAAATCACGTGGGAATCACGTGGAAATCATGTATCTATCACGTGGGAATCACGTGGGAATCACGTGGGAATCACGTGGGAATCACGTGGGAATCACGTGGGAGTCACGTTGTCATCACGTGGGCATCACGTGGGAATCATGTGGGAATCACGTGTCAATCACTTGGGAATCATTTGTCAATCACGTGGGAATCATGTGAGAAGAACATTGTAATCACATGTCAATCACGTGGGAATCACGTGTCAATTACGTGGGTATCACGTGGGAATCACGTGGGAATCACGTTTCAATCACGTGTGAAACACGTGGGAATCACGTGTCAATCACGTGGGTATCACGTGTGAATCACGTGGGAATCACGTGTCTTTCACGTGAGAATCACGTGGGAATCACGTGGGAATCACGTGTCAATCACGTGGGAATCACTTGGAAATCATGTATCTATCACGTGGGAATCACGTGGGAATCACGTGGGAATCACGTGTCAATCTCGTGGGAATCACGTGGGAGTCACGTGTGTATCACGTGGGAATCACGTGTCAATCTCGTGGGAATCACGTGGGAATCGCGTGGGCATCACGTTGGCATCACATGGGAATCATGTGGGTATCATGGGGAATCACATGGGAATCACGTGACAATCACGTGGGAATCACGTGTGAATCACGTGGAAATCACGTGGGAATCACGTATCACTCACGTGGGAATCATGTGGAATCACGTGTCAATCTCTTGGGAATCACGTGGGAATCACGTGGGAATCATGTGGGAATCACATGGGAATCACGTGACAATCACGTGGGAATCACGTGGGAATCAAGTGGGAATCACGTGGGAATCACGTATCAATCACGTGGGAATCATGTGGAATCACGTGTCAATCATGAGGAAATCACGTGGGAATAACGTGTCATTCACGTGGGAATCACGTGGGAATCACGTGGGAATCACATAACAATCACGTGTTAATCACGTGGGAATCGCGTGAGATTCGCGTGGAAATCACGTGGTAATCACGTGTGAATCACGTGGGCATCATGTGGGCATCATGTGAGAATCATTTGGGAATCACGTGAGAATCACGTGTCAATCACGTGGGAATCACGTGGAAATCACGTGGGAATCACGTGAGATTCACGTGTCAATCACGTGTCAATCACGTGTCAATCACTTGGAAGTCACCTGGGAATCACGTGGGAATCACGTGTCAATAACGTGGGAATCACGTGGGAATCAAGTGTCAATGGCGTGGGAATCATGTGGGAATCACATTGGTATCACGTAGGAATCACGTGGGAATCACCTGGGAATCACGTGTCAATCACGTGGGAATCACGCCGGAATCATGTGGGAAACACGTGGGAATCACGTGTTAATCACGTGGGAATCGCGTGTCAATCACGTGGGAATCACGTCGGAATCACATGGGAATCACGTAGGAATCACGTGTCAATCACGTGAGAATCACTTGAAAATCCCGTGGGAATTACGTGTCAATCACGTGGGAATCACGTGGAAATCATGTGTCAATCACGTGTCAATCACGTGGGAATCACGTGGGAATCACATGGAAATCTCGTGTCAATCATGTGGGAATCACGTGGGAATCATGCGTAAATCATGTGGAAATCATGTGGGAATCACGTGGGAATCCCATGGGAATCATGTGGGGGAATCACGTGGGAATCACGTGTCGATCACGTGGGAATCATGTGGGAATCACGTGTCAATCACGAGGGAATCAAGTGGGAATCACATGGGAATCACTTGGGAATCACGTGGGAATCACCTGTCAATCACGTGGGAATCATGTGGGAATCACGTGTCAATCAAGAGGGAATCACGTGGGAATCACGTGGGAATCACTTGGGAATCACGTGGGAATCACGTGTCATTCACGTGGGAATCACGTGGGAATCACATGGGAATCACGTGAGAATCACCTGTCAATCATGTGGGAATCACGTGGGAATCACCTGTCAATCTTGTGGGAAACACTTGGGAATCACGTGGGAGTCACGTGGGTATCACGTGGGAATCACGTGTCAATAACATGGGAATCAGGTGGGAATCACGTGGGAATCACGTGGGAATCACGTGGGAATCATGTATCAATCACGTGGGCATCACGTGGTCATCACGTGGGAAACACGTGGGAATCAATTGGGAATCACGTGGGAATCACGTGTCAATCACATGGGAATCCCGTGGGAGTCACGTCGGAATCACGTGGGAATCACCTGTCAATCACGTGGGCATCACGGAGCCATCACGTGTCAATCCCGTGTCAATCACGTGGGTATCATGTGGGAATCACGTGGGAATCATATGACAATCACGTGGAAATCACTTGGAATCACGTGGGCATCAAGTTGGCATCACGTGGCAATCATGTGGGAATCACGTGTCAATCACTTGGGAATCACGTGGGAATCACGTGGGAAACACGTGGTAATCACGTGTCAATCACGTGGGTAACACGTGGGAATCACGTGGGAATCACTTGATAATCACGTGGGAATCATGTGGGAATCACCTGTCAATCACGTGGGAATCTCGTGGGAATCACGTGGGAATCTCTTGTCAATCACGGCGGAGCCCGGGGGAGTCATGTCGGAATCACGTGGGAATCACGTGTCAATCACGTGGGAATCACGTGGGAATCAATTGTCAATCACGTGAGAATCACGTGGTAATCACATGTCAATCACGTCGGAATCACGTGGGAATCACGTGTCAATTACGTGGGTATCACGTGGGAATCACGTGGGAATCATATGACAATCACATGGAAATCACTTGGGAATCACGTGGGAATCACCTGTCAATCACGTGGGAATCATGTGGGAATCACATATCAATCACGAGGGAATCACGTGGGAATCACGTGGGAATCACTTGGGAATCACGTGGGAATCACGTGTCATTCACGTGGGAATCACGTGGGAATCACATGGGAATCACGTGGGAATCACCTGTCAATCACGTGGGAATCTCGTGGGAATCACGTGGGAATCACCTGTCAATCACGTGGGAATCACTTGGGAATCACGTGGGAGTCACTTGGGTATCACCTGGGAATCAGGTGTCAATAACGTGGGAATCAGGAGGGAATAACGTGGGAATCACGTGGGAATCACGTGCGAATCACGTGGGAATCATGCATCATTCACGTGGGCATCACGTAGTCATCACGTGGGAAATACGTGGAAATCACGTGGGAATCACGTGGGAATCACGTGTCAATCACGTGGGAATCACGTGGGAGTCACGTGGGAATCACGTGGGAATCACCTGTCAATCACGTGGGCATCACGTAGCCATCACGTGGGAAACACGTGGGAATCAGGTGGGAATCACGTGTCAATCACGTGGGAATCACGTGGGAGTCACGTGGGAATCACGTGGGAATCACCTGTCAATCACGTGGGAATCACGTGTCAATCACGTGGGAATCACGTGTCAGTCACGTGAGAATCACATGGGAATCACGTGGGAATCACGTGTCAATCACGTGGGAATCACTTGTCAATCACGTGAGAATCACGTGGGAAGAACGTGGTAATCAAATATCAATCACGTAGGAATCACGTCGGGATCACGTGGGAAACACGTGGGAATCACGTGTTAATCACGTGGGAATCGCGTGTCAATCACGTGGGAATCACGTCGGAATCACATGGGAATCACGTAGGAATCACGTGTCAGTCACGTGAGAATCACTTGAGAATCCCGTGGGAATCACGTGTCAATAACGTGGGAATCACGTCGGAATCACATGGGAATCACGTAGGAATCACGTGTCAGTCACGTGAGAATCACTTGAGAATCCCGTGGGAATCACGTGTCAATCACGTGGGAATCACGTTGGAATCACGTGGGAATCACTTGTCAATCACGTGGGAATCATGTGTGAATCACGTGGGTATCACGTGGGAATCACGTGGGAATCACGTGTCAATCACGTGTGAAACACGTGGGAATCACGTGTCAATCACGTGGGTATCACATGGTAATCACGTAGGAATCACGTGTCAGTCACGTGAGATTCACGTGGGAATCACGTGGGAATCAAGTGTCAATCACGTGGGAATCACGTGGAAATCATGTGTCAATCACGTGTCAATCACGTGGGAATCACGTGGGAATCACATGGGAATCACGTGTCAATCATGTGGGAATCACGTGGGAATCATGCGTAAATCATGTGGGAATCATGTGGGAATCACGAGGGAATCCCATGGGAATCATGTGGGGGAATCACGTGGGAATCACGTGTCGATCACGTGGGAATCATGTGGAAATCACCTGTCAATCACGAGGGAATCAAGTGGGAATCACATGGGAATCACTTGGGAATCACGTGGGAATCACCTGTAAATCACGTGGGAATCATGTGGGAATCACGTGTCAATCAAGAGGGAATCACGTGGGAATCACGTGGGAATCACTTGGGAATCACGTGGGAATCACGTGTCATTCACGTGGGAATCACGTGGGAATAACATGGGAATCACTTGAGAATCACCTGTCAATCATGTGGGAATCACGTGGGAATCACGTGGGAATCACCTGTCAATCACGTGGGAATCTCGTGGGAATCACGTGGGAATCACCTGTCAATCACGTGGGAATCACTTGGGAATCATTTGGGAGTCACGTGGGAATCACGTGGAAATCACCTGTCAATCACGTGGGCATCATGTAGCCATCACGTGAGAATCACGTGTCAATCACGTGGGTATCACGTGGGAATCACGTGGGAATCACGTGTCAATCACGTGGGAATCACGTGGAAATCACGTGGTAAACACGTGGTAATCACGTGTCAATCACGTGGGTATCACGTGGGAATCACGTGGGAATCACTTGGGAATCACGTGTCAGTCATGTGAGAATCACGTGGGAATCACGTGGGAATCACTTGTCAGTCACGGCGGAGCCCGGGGGAGTCATGTGGGAATCACGTGGGAATCACGTGTCAATCACGTGTGTATCACGTGGGAATCACGTGGGAATCACGTGTTAGTCACGTGAGAATCACGTGGGAATCACGTGGGAAATACGTGTAAATCACGTGGGAATCACGTGGAAATCATGTATCTATCACGTGGGAATCACGTGGGAATCACGTGGGAATCACGTGGGAATCACGTGGGAATCACGTGGAAGTCACGTTGTCATCACGTGGGCATCACGTGGGAATCATGTGGGAATCACGTGTCAATCACTTGGGAATCACTTGTCAATCACGTGGGAATCATGTGAGAAGAACATTGTAATCACATGTCAATCACGTGGGAATCACGTGTCAATTACGTGGGTATCACGTGGGAATCACGTGGGAATCACGTTTCAATCACGTGTGAAACACGTGGGAATCACGTGTCAATCACGTGGGTATCACGTGGGAATCACGTGGGAATCACGTGTCAGTCACGTGAGAATCACGTGGGAATCACGTGGGAATCACGTGTCAATCACGTGGGAATCACTTGGAAATCATGTATCTATCACGTGGGAATCACGTGGGAATCACGTGGGAATCACGTGTCAATCTCGTGGGAATCACGTGGGAGTCACGTGTGTATCACGTGGGAATCACGTGTCAATCCTGTGGGAATCACGTGGGAATCGCGTGGGCATCACGTTGGCATCACATGGGAATCATGTGGGTATCATGGGGAATCACATGGGAATCACGTGACAATCACGTGGGAATCACGTGTGAATCACGTGGAAATCACGTGGGAATCACGTATCACTCACGTGGGAATCATGTGGAATCACGTGTCAATCTCTTGGGAATCACGTGGGAATCACGTGGGAATCATGTGGGAATCACATGGGAATCACGTGACAATCACGTGGGAATCACGTGGGAATCAAGTGGGAATCACGTGGGAATCACGTATCAATCACGTGGGAATCATGTGGAATCACGTGTCAATCATGAGGAAATCACGTGGGAATAACGTGTCATTCACGTGGGAATCACGTGGGAATCACGTGGGAATCACATAACAATCACGTGTTAATCACGTGGGAATCGCGTGAGATTCGCGTGGAAATCACGTGGTAATCACGTGTGAATCACGTGGGCATCATGTGGGCATCATGTGAGAATCATTTGGGAATCACGTGAGAATCACGTGTCAATCACGTGGGAATCACGTGGAAATCACGTGGGAATCACGTGAGATTCACGTGTCAATCACGTGTCAATCACGTGTCAATCACTTGGAAGTCACCTGGGAATAACGTGGGAATCACGTGTCAATAACGTGGGAATCACGTGGGAATCAAGTGTCAATGGCGTGGGAATCATGTGGGAATCACATTGGTATCACGTAGGAATCACGTGGGAATCACCTGGGAATCACGTGTCAATCACGTGGGAATCACGCCGGAATCATGTGGGAAACACGTGGGAATCACGTGTTAATCACGTGGGAATCGCGTGTCAATCACGTGGGAATCACGTCGGAATCACATGGGAATCACGTAGGAATCACGTGTCAATCACGTGAGAATCACTTGAAAATCCCGTGGGAATTACGTGTCAATCACGTGGGAATCACGTGGAAATCATGTGTCAATCACGTGTCAATCACGTGGGAATCACGTGGGAATCACATGGAAATCTCGTGTCAATCATGTGGGAATCACGTGGGAATCATGCGTAAATCATGTGGAAATCATGTGGGAATCACGTGGGAATCCCATGGGAATCATGTGGGGGAATCACGTGGGAATCACGTGTCGATCACGTGGGAATCATGTGGGAATCACGTGTCAATCACGAGGGAATCAAGTGGGAATCACATGGGAATCACTTGGGAATCACGTGGGAATCACCTGTCAATCACGTGGGAATCATGTGGGAATCACGTGTCAATCAAGAGGGAATCACGTGGGAATCACGTGGGAATCACTTGGGAATCACGTGGGAATCACGTGTCATTCACGTGGGAATCACGTGGGAATCACATGGGAATCACGTGAGAATCACCTGTCAATCATGTGGGAATCACGTGGGAATCACCTGTCAATCTTGT
Source organism: Muntiacus reevesi (assembly GCF_963930625.1). Lineage (NCBI taxonomy): Eukaryota > Metazoa > Chordata > Mammalia > Artiodactyla > Cervidae > Muntiacus > Muntiacus reevesi. The sequence goes on from NC_089257.1 coordinate 90,092,426, forward strand.
GGGAAACACTTGGGAATCACGTGGGAGTCACGTGGGTATCACGTGGGAATCACGTGTCAATAACATGGGAATCAGGTGGGAATCACGTGGGAATCACGTGGGAATCACGTGGGAATCATGTATCAATCACGTGGGCATCACGTAGTCATCACGTGGGAAACACGTGGGAATCAATTGGGAATCACGTGGGAATCACGTGTCAATCACATGGGAATCCCGTGGGAGTCACGTCGGAATCACGTGGGAATCACCTGTCAATCACGTGGGCATCACGGAGCCATCACGTGTCAATCCCGTGTCAATCACGTGGGTATCATGTGGGAATCACGTGGGAATCATATGACAATCACGTGGAAATCACTTGGAATCACGTGGGCATCAAGTTGGCATCACGTGGCAATCATGTGGGAATCACGTGTCAATCACTTGGGAATCACGTGGGAATCACGTGGGAAACACGTGGTAATCACGTGTCAATCACGTGGGTAACACGTGGGAATCACGTGGGAATCACTTGATAATCACGTGGGAATCATGTGGGAATCACCTGTCAATCACGTGGGAATCTCGTGGGAATCACGTGGGAATCTCTTGTCAATCACGGCGGAGCCCGGGGGAGTCATGTCGGAATCACGTGGGAATCACGTGTCAATCACGTGGGAATCACGTGGGAATCAATTGTCAATCACGTGAGAATCACGTGGTAATCACATGTCAATCACGTCGGAATCACGTGGGAATCACGTGTCAATTACGTGGGTATCACGTGGGAATCACGTGGGAATCATATGACAATCACATGGAAATCACTTGGGAATCACGTGGGAATCACCTGTCAATCACGTGGGAATCATGTGGGAATCACATATCAATCACGAGGGAATCACGTGGGAATCACGTGGGAATCACTTGGGAATCACGTGGGAATCACGTGTCATTCACGTGGGAATCACGTGGGAATCACATGGGAATCACGTGGGAATCACCTGTCAATCACGTGGGAATCTCGTGGGAATCACGTGGGAATCACCTGTCAATCACGTGGGAATCACTTGGGAATCACGTGGGAGTCACTTGGGTATCACCTGGGAATCAGGTGTCAATAACGTGGGAATCAGGAGGGAATAACGTGGGAATCACGTGGGAATCACGTGCGAATCACGTGGGAATCATGCATCATTCACGTGGGCATCACGTAGTCATCACGTGGGAAACACGTGGAAATCACGTGGGAATCACGTGGGAATCACGTGTCAATCACGTGGGAATCACGTGGGAGTCACGTGGGAATCACGTGGGAATCACCTGTCAATCACGTGGGCATCACGTAGCCATCACGTGGGAAACACGTGGGAATCAGGTGGGAATCACGTGTCAATCACGTGGGAATCACGTGGGAGTCACGTGGGAATCACGTGGGAATCACCTGTCAATCACGTGGGAATCACGTGTCAATCACGTGGGAATCACGTGTCAGTCACGTGAGAATCACATGGGAATCACGTGGGAATCACGTGTCAATCACGTGGGAATCACTTGTCAATCACGTGAGAATCACGTGGGAAGAACGTGGTAATCAAATATCAATCACGTAGGAATCACGTCGGGATCACGTGGGAAACACGTGGGAATCACGTGTTAATCACGTGGGAATCGCGTGTCAATAACGTGGGAATCACGTCGGAATCACATGGGAATCACGTAGGAATCACGTGTCAGTCACGTGAGAATCACTTGAGAATCCCGTGGGAATCACGTGTCAATAACGTGGGAATCACGTCGGAATCACATGGGAATCACGTAGGAATCACGTGTCAGTCACGTGAGAATCACTTGAGAATCCCGTGGGAATCACGTGTCAATCACGTGGGAATCACGTTGGAATCACGTGGGAATCACTTGTCAATCACGTGGGAATCATGTGTGAATCACGTGGGTATCACGTGGGAATCACGTGGGAATCACGTGTCAATCACGTGTGAAACACGTGGGAATCACGTGTCAATCACGTGGGTATCACATGGTAATCACGTAGGAATCACGTGTCAGTCACGTGAGATTCACGTGGGAATCACGTGGGAATCAAGTGTCAATCACGTGGGAATCACGTGGAAATCTTGTGTCAATCACGTGGGAATCACGTGGGAATCACGTGGGAATCACATGTCAATCATGTGGGAATCACGTGGGAATCATGCGTAAATCATGTGGGAATCATGTGGGAATCACGTGGGAATCCCATGGGAATCATGTGGGGGAATCACGTGGGAATCACGTGTCGATCACGTGGGAATCATGTGGGAATCACCTGTCAATCACGAGGGAATCAAGTGGGAATCACATGGGAATCACTTGGGAATCACGTGGGAATCACCTGTAAATCACGTGGGAATCATGTGGGAATCACGTGTCAATCAAGAGGGAATCACGTGGGAATCACGTGGGAATCACTTGGGAATCACGTGGGAATCACGTGTCATTCACGTGGGAATCACGTGGGAATAACATGGGAATCACTTGAGAATCACCTGTCAATCATGTGGGAATCACGTGGGAATCACGTGGGAATCACCTGTCAATCACGTGGGAATCTCGTGGGAATCACGTGGGAATCACCTGTCAATCACGTGGGAATCACTTGGGAATCATTTGGGAGTCACGTGGGAATCACGTGGAAATCACCTGTCAATCACGTGGGCATCATGTAGCCATCACGTGAGAATCACGTGTCAATCACGTGGGTATCACGTGGGAATCACGTGGGAATCACGTGTCAATCACGTGGGAATCACGTGGAAATCACGTGGTAAACACGTGGTAATCACGTGTCAATCACGTGGGTATCACGTGGGAATCACGTGGGAATCACTTGGGAATCACGTGTCAGTCATGTGAGAATCACGTGGGAATCACGTGGGAATCACTTGTCAGTCACGGCGGAGCCCGGGGGAGTCATGTGGGAATCACGTGGGAATCACGTGTCAATCACGTGTGTATCACGTGGGAATCACGTGGGAATCACGTGTTAGTCATGTGAGAATCACGTGGGAATCACGTGGGAAATACGTGTAAATCACGTGGGAATCACGTGGAAATCATGTATCTATCACGTGGGAATCACGTGGGAATCACGTGGGAATCACGTGGGAATCACGTGGGAATCACGTGGGAGTCACGTTGTCATCACGTGGGCATCACGTGGGAATCATGTGGGAATCACGTGTCAATCACTTGGGAATCACTTGTCAATCACGTGGGAATCATGTGAGAAGAACATTGTAATCACATGTCAATCACGTGGGAATCACGTGTCAATTACGTGGGTATCACGTGGGAATCACGTGGGAATCACGTTTCAATCACGTGTGAAACACGTGGGAATCACGTGTCAATCACGTGGGTATCACGTGGGAATCACGTGGGAATCACGTGTCAGTCACGTGAGAATCACGTGGGAATCACGTGGGAATCACGTGTCAATCACGTGGGAATCACTTGGAAATCATGTATCTATCACGTGGGAATCACGTGGGAATCACGTGGGAATCACGTGTCAATCTCGTGGGAATCACGTGGGAGTCACGTGTGTATCACGTGGGAATCACGTGTCAATCTCGTGGGAATCACGTGGGAATCGCGTGGGCATCACGTTGGCATCACATGGGAATCATGTGGGTATCATGGGGAATCACATGGGAATCACGTGACAATCACGTGGGAATCACGTGTGAATCACGTGGAAATCACGTGGGAATCACGTATCACTCACGTGGGAATCATGTGGAATCACGTGTCAATCATGCGAAATCACGTGGGAATAACGTGTCATTCACGTGGGAATCACGTGGGAATCATGTGGGAATCACATGACAATCACGTGTTAATCATGTGGGAATCGCATGTCATTCATGTGGAAATCACGTGGTAATCACGTGTGAATCACGTGGGCATCACGAGGGCATCATGTGGGAATCATTTGGGAATCACGTGAGAATCACGTGTCAATCACGTGGGAATCACGTGGTAATCACGTGGGAGTCACGTGACATTCACATGTCAATCACGTGTCAATCAAGTGTCAATCACTTGGAAGTCACGTGGGAATCACGTGGGAATCATCTGTCAATCACGTGGGAATCACGTGGGAATCAAGTGTCAATCGCGTGGGAATCATGTGGGAATCACATTGGTATCACGTGGGAATCACGTGGGAATCACCTGGGAATCACGTGTAAATCACGTGGGAATCACGTGGGAAACACGTGGGAATCACGTGGTAATCACGTGGGAATCCCATGTCAATCACGTGGGAATCACGTGGGAATCACGTCAAAATCACTTGGGAATCACGTGTCAATCACTTGGGAATCACTTGGGAATCACGTGGGAATCATGTGTGAATCAGGTGTCAATCAGGTGGGAATCACATGGGAATCACTTGGGAATCACGTTTGAATCACGTGTGAATCACATGGTAATCACATGGTAATCATGTGTCATTCACGTGGAAATCACGTGGGAATCACCCGTCAATGTCGTGGGAATCACGTGGGAATCACGTAGGAATCACGTGTCAATCACATGGGAATCACGTGGGAATCACGTGGGAATCACGTGGGAATCTCGTGTCATTCACGGGGGAATCACATGGGAATCACGTGGGATTCACGAGTAAATCACTTGGGAAAAACGTGGGAATCAAGTGGGAATCACGTGTCAATCACGTGGGAATCACGTGTCAATCACGTGGGAATCACATGGAAATCACGTGAGAATCACGTGGGAATCACGTGTAAATCACGTGGGTATCACGTGGGAATCACGTATTAATCACGTGGGAATCATGTGGAATCACGTGTCAATCATGAGGAAATCACATATCAATCACGTGTCAATCACGTGGGTATCCCGTGGGAGTCATGTGGGAATCACGTGGGAATCATGTGTCAATCACGTGGGAATCACGTGGGCATCACGTGTCAATAGGTGGGAATCTCTTTGGAATCAGGTGGGAATCATGTGTCAATCACGTGAGAATGACATGGGAATCACGTGTCAATCACGTGGGAATCCCGTGGGAATCACGTGGGAAGAACGTGGTAATCACATGTCAATCACGTGGGAATCACGTGGGAATCACATGTCAATTACGTGGGTATCACGTGAGAATCACGTGTCAATCACGTGTGAAACACGTGGGAATCACGTGTCAATCACGTGGGTATCACGTGGGAATCACGTGGGAATCACGTGTCAGTCACGTGGGAATCACGTGGGAATCACGTGGGAATCCCGTGACAATCACGTGGGCATCACATAGCCATCAGGTGGGAATCACGTGGGAATCACTTGGGAGTAACGTGGGAATCACGTGGGAATCACGTGTCAATCGCGTGGGCATCACGTGGGAATCCCGTGTCAATCCTGTGGGAATCACGTTTGAATCACGTGGGAATCACATGTCAATCACATGGGAATCACGTGGGAATCACGTGTCAATCACGTGGGAATCACAGGGAATCACGTGGTAATCACGTGGGAATCACGTGTCCATCGCGTGGGATTCACGTGGGAATAACGTGGGAATCACGTGGGAATCACATGTCAATCACGTTGGAATCACGAGGGAATCAAGTGTCAAGCACGTGGTAATCACCTGTCCATCACGTGGGAATCACGAGGGAATAACTTGGGAATCACGTGGGAATCACATGTCAATCACGTGGGAATCACATGGAATCACGTAGGAATCAAGTGTGAATCACGTGGGAATCTCATGGGAATCACGTGGTAATCACATGTCAATTAGGTAGGAATTACGTGGGAATCACGTGTGACTCACATGGAAATCATGTGAGAATCTTGTGTGAATCACTTGGGAATCACGTGTCAATCACGTGGGAATCATTCGTCAATCACGTGGGAATCACGTCGGAGTTACGTGGGAATCACATGGGAATCACGTTGTAATCATGTGGGAATCACGTGGGAATCACGATTCAATCACGTGGGAATCATGTTGGAATCACGTGTCAATCACGAGGGAATCACGTGGGAGTCACGTGGGAATCACGTGTCAATCACATGGGAATCACGTGGGAATCACGAGTCAATCACGTGGGAATCATGTGGAAATCAGGTCGGAATCACGTGTAAATCACGTGGGAATCACGTGGGCATCAGGTGGGAATCATTTGGAAATCACGTGGAATCACGTGTCAATCACGTGGGCATCACGTGGGCATCACGTGGGTCTCATTTGGGAATCACGTGGGAATCACGTGGGAATCATGTGGGAATCACGTCGGAATCACGGGTCAATCACGTGGGAATCAAGGGGGAATCACGTGGGAATCACTTGTCAACTACGTGTGAATCACGTGGGAATCAGGTGTCAATCACGTGGGAATCACGTGGGAAACACGTGGGAATCACTTGGGAATCATGTGTCAGTCACGGGGGAATCATGTGGGAACCACGTGTCAATCACGTGGGAATCACATGTCAATCACGTGGGAATCAAGTGGTAAACACGTGGAAATCACGTGTCAATCACGTGGGAATCACCTGGGAATCTCAAGTCAATCACGGGGGATTCACGTGGGAATCACCTGTCAATCACGTGAGAGTCACGTGGGAATCACGTGTCAATCACGTGGGAATCACGTGGGATTCACGTGGGAATCACGTGGGAATCACGTGTCAGTCACCTGGGCGTCACGTGGGAATCACGTGGGAATCACGTGGCAATCAAGTGGGAATCACATGTAAATCACGTGGGAATCATGTGGGAATCACGTGTCAATCACGAGGGAATCTCGTGGGAATTACGTGGGAATCATTTGGGAATCACGTTGGAATCACGTGTCATTCACGTGGGAATCACATGAGAATCACGTGTCAATAACGTGGGAATCACATGCGTATCAGGTGGGAATCACGAGTCAATCACGTGGGAATCACGTGGGAATGACGTGTCAATCACGTTTGAATCACATGGGAATGACGTGGGAATCACCTGGGAATCACGTGTAAATCACGCGGGAATCACGTCGGAATCACGTGTCAATCATGTGGGAGTCACGTGGGAATCATGTGGAAATCACGTGTCAATCACGTGGGAATCACGTGCCAATCACGAGGGAATCACGTGGGAATCACGTGGGAATCACGTGTCAGTCCCGTGGGAGTCACGTGGGAATCACATGGGAATCACGTGGGAATCACGTGTCAATCACGTGGGAATCATGTGGGAATCACGTGTCAATCACGAGGGAATCTCGTGGGAATCACGTGGGAATCACTTGGGAATCACGTGGGAATCACGTGTCATTCACGTGGAAATCACGTGGGAATCACATGGGAATCACGTGTGAATCACGTGGGAATCATGTGAGAATCACGTGCGAATCACATCTGAAAAACTTGGGAATCACGTGGGAATCACGTGTCCCTCACGAGGGAATCTCGTGGGAATCACGTGGGAATCACTTGGGAATCACGTGGGAATCACGTGTCATTCAAGTTGGAATCACGTGGGAATCACATGGGAATCACGTGGGAATCACGTGGGAATCATGTGGGAATCACATCTCAATCAAGTGGGAATCATGTGGGAATCACGTGTCAATCACCAGGGAATCTCTTGGGAATCACGTGGGAATCACTTGGGAATCACGTGGGAATCACGTGTCATTCACGTGGGAATCACGTGGGAATCACGTGGGAATCACGTGGGAATCATGTGGGAATCACGTGGGAATCCCGTGACAATCACGTGGGCATCACATAGCCATCAGGTGGGAATCACGTGGGAATCACTTGGGAGTCACGTGGGAATCACGTGGGAATCACGTGTCAATCGCGTGGGCATCACGTGGGAATCCCGTGTCAATCCCGTGGGAATCACGTTTGAATCACGTGGGAATCACATGTCAATCACATGGGAATCACGTGGGAATCACGTGGGAATCACGTGTCAATCACGTGGGAATCACAGGGAATCACGTGGTAATCACGTGGGAATCACGTGTCCATCGCGTGGGATTCACGTGGGAATAACGTGGGAATCACGTGGGAATCACATGTCAATCACGTTGGAATCACGAGGGAATCACGTGTCAAGCACGTGGTAATCACCTGTCCATCACGTGGGAATCACGAGGGAATAACTTGGGAATCACGTGGGAATCACATGTCAATCACGTGGGAATCACATGGAATCACGTGGGAATCAAGTGTGAATCACGTGGGAATCTCATGGGAATCACGTGGTAATCACATGTCAAATAGGTAGGAATTACGTGGGAATCACGTGTGACTCACATGGAAATCATGTGAGAATCTTGTGTGAATCACTTGGGAATCACGTGTCAATCACGTGGGAATCATTCGTCAATCACGTGGGAATCACGTGGGAGTTACGAGGGAATCACATGGGAATCACGTGGTAATCATGTGGGAATCACGTGGGAATCACGATTCAATCACGTGGGAATCATGTTGGAATCACGTGTCAATCACGAGGGAATCACGTGGGAGTCACGTGGGAATCACGTGTCAATCACATGGGAATCACGTGGGAATCACGAGTCAATCACGTGGGAATCATGTGGAAATCAGGTCGGAATCACGTGTAAATCACGTGGGAATCACGTGGGCATCACGTGGGAATCATTTGGAAATCACGAGGAATCACGTGTCAATCACGTGGGCATCACGTGGGCATCACGTGGGTCTCATTTGGGAATCACGTGGGAATCACGTGGGAATCATGTGGGAATCACGTCGGAATCACGGGTCAATCACGTGGGAATCAAGGGGGAATCACGTGGGAATCACTTGTCAACTACGTGTGAATCACGTGGGAATCAGGTGTCAATCACGTGGGATTCACGTGGGAAACATGTGGGAATCACTTGGGAATCATGTGTCAGTCACGTGGGAATCATGTGGGAATCCCGTGTCAATCACGTGGGAATCACGTGTTAATCACGTGGGAATCACGTGGTAATCACGTGTCAATCACGTGGAATCACATGAGAATCACGTGGGAATCACGTGAGAATCACGTGAGAATCACGTGTCAATCACGTGGGAATCACGTGGGAATCACCTGGGAATCACGTGGGAATCACGTGGGAATCACGTGGGAATCACATGTCAATCAGGTGGGAATCACGTGGGAATCACGTCAAAATCACTTGGGAATCACGTGTCAATCACTTGGGAATCACTTGGGAATCACGTGGGAATCATGTGTGAATCAGGTGTCAATCAGGTGGGAATCACATGGGAATCACTTGGGAATCACGTTTGAATCACGTGTGAATCACATGGTAATCACATGGTAATCATGTGTCATTCACGTGGAAATCACGTGGGAATCACCCGTCAATGTCGTGGGAATCACGTGGGAATCACGTAGGAATCACGTGTCAATCACATGGGAATCACGTGGGAATCACGTGGGAATCACGTGGGAATCTCGTGTCATTCACGGGGGAATCACATGGGAATCACGTGGGATTCACGAGTAAATCACTTGGGAAAAACGTGGGAATCAAGTGGGAATCACGTGTCAATCACGTGGGAATCACGTGTCAATCACGTGGGAATCACATGGAAATCACGTGAGAATCACGTGGGAATCACATGTAAATCACGTGGGTATCACGTGGGAATCACGTATTAATCACGTGGGAATCATGTGGAATCACGTGTCAATCATGAGGAAATCACATATCAATCACGTGTCAATCACGTGGGTATCCCGTGGGAGTCATGTGGGAATCACGTGGGAATCATGTGTCAATCACGTGGGAATCACGTGGGCATCACGTGTCAATAGGTGGGAATCTCTTTGGAATCAGGTGGGAATCATGTGTCAATCACGTGAGAATGACATGGGAATCACGTGTCAATCACGTGGGAATCCCGTGGGAATCACGTGGGAAGAACGTGGTAATCACATGTCAATCACGTGGGAATCACGTGGGAATCACATGTCAATTACGTGGGTATCACGTGAGAATCACGTGTCAATCACGTGTGAAACACGTGGGAATCACGTGTCAATCACGTGGGTATCACGTGGGAATCACGTGGGAATCACGTGTCAGTCACGTGGGAATCACGTGGGAATCACGTGGGAATCCCGTGACAATCACGTGGGCATCACATAGCCATCAGGTGGGAATCACGTGGGAATCACTTGGGAGTAACGTGGGAATCACGTGGGAATCACGTGTCAATCGCGTGGGCATCACGTGGGAATCCCGTGTCAATCCCGTGGGAATCACGTTTGAATCACGTGGGAATCACATGTCAATCACATGGGAATCACGTGGGAATCACGTGTCAATCACGTGGGAATCACAGGGAATCACGTGGTAATCACGTGGGAATCACGTGTCCATCGCGTGGGATTCACGTGGGAATAACGTGGGAATCACGTGGGAATCACATGTCAATCACGTTGGAATCACGAGGGAATCAAGTGTCAAGCACGTGGTAATCACCTGTCCATCACGTGGGAATCACGAGGGAATAACTTGGGAATCACGTGGGAATCACATGTCAATCACGTGGGAATTACATGGAATCACGTAGGAATCAAGTGTGAATCACATGGGAATCTCATGGGAATCACGTGGTAATCACATGTCAATTAGGTAGGAATTACGTGGGAATCACGTGTGACTCACATGGAAATCATGTGAGAATCTTGTGTGAATCACTTGGGAATCACGTGTCAATCACGTGGGAATCATTCGTCAATCACGTGGGAATCACGTCGGAGTTACGTGGGAATCACATGGGAATCACGTTGTAATCATGTGGGAATCACGTGGGAATCACGATTCAATCACGTGGGAATCATGTTGGAATCACGTGTCAATCACGAGGGAATCACGTGGGAGTCACGTGGGAATCACGTGTCAATCACATGGGAATCACGTGGGAATCACGAGTCAATCACGTGGGAATCATGTGGAAATCAGGTCGGAATCACGTGTAAATCACGTGGGAATCACGTGGGCATCAGGTGGGAATCATTTGGAAATCACGTGGAATCACGTGTCAATCACGTGGGCATCACGTGGGCATCACGTGGGTCTCATTTGGGAATCACGTGGGAATCACGTGGGAATCATGTGGGAATCACGTCGGAATCACGGGTCAATCACGTGGGAATCAAGGGGGAATCACGTGGGAATCACTTGTCAACTACGTGTGAATCACGTGGGAATCAGGTGTCAATCACGTGGGAATCACGTGGGAAACACGTGGGAATCACTTGGGAATCATGTGTCAGTCACGGGGGAATCATGTGGGAACCACGTGTCAATCACGTGGGAATCACATGTCAATCACGTGGGAATCAAGTGGTAAACACGTGGAAATCACGTGTCAATCACGTGGGAATCACCTGGGAATCTCAAGTCAATCACGGGGGATTCACGTGGGAATCACCTGTCAATCACGTGAGAGTCACGTGGGAATCACGTGTCAATCACGTGGGAATCACGTGGGATTCACGTGGGAATCACGTGGGAATCACGTGTCAGTCACCTGGGCGTCACGTGGGAATCACGTGGGAATCACGTGGCAATCAAGTGGGAATCACATGTAAATCACGTGGGAATCATGTGGGAATCACGTGTCAATCACGAGGGAATCTCGTGGGAATTACGTGGGAATCATTTGGGAATCACGTTGGAATCACGTGTCATTCACGTGGGAATCACATGAGAATCACGTGTCAATAACGTGGGAATCACATGCGTATCAGGTGGGAATCACGAGTCAATCACGTGGGAATCACGTGGGAATGACGTGTCAATCACGTTTGAATCACATGGGAATGACGTGGGAATCACCTGGGAATCACGTGTAAATCACGCGGGAATCACGTCGGAATCACGTGTCAATCATGTGGGAGTCACGTGGGAATCATGTGGAAATCACGTGTCAATCACGTGGGAATCACGTGCCAATCACGAGGGAATCACGTGGGAATCACGTGGGAATCACGTGTCAGTCCCGTGGGAGTCACGTGGGAATCACATGGGAATCACGTGGGAATCACGTGTCAATCACGTGGGAATCATGTGGGAATCACGTGTCAATCACGAGGGAATCTCGTGGGAATCACGTGGGAATCACTTGGGAATCACGTGGGAATCACGTGTCATTCACGTGGAAATCACGTGGGAATCACATGGGAATCACGTGTGAATCACGTGGGAATCATGTGAGAATCACGTGCGAATCACATCTGAAAAACTTGGGAATCACGTGGGAATCACGTGTCCCTCACGAGGGAATCTCGTGGGAATCACGTGGGAATCACTTGGGAATCACGTGGGAATCACGTGTCATTCAAGTTGGAATCACGTGGGAATCACATGGGAATCACGTGGGAATCACGTGGGAATCATGTGGGAATCACATCTCAATCAAGTGGGAATCATGTGGGAATCACGTGTCAATCACCAGGGAATCTCTTGGGAATCACGTGGGAATCACTTGGGAATCACGTGGGAATCACGTGTCATTCACGTGGGAATCACGTGGGAATCACGTGGGAATCACGTGGGAATCATGTGGGAATCACGTGGGAATCCCGTGACAATCACGTGGGCATCACATAGCCATCAGGTGGGAATCACGTGGGAATCACTTGGGAGTCACGTGGGAATCACGTGGGAATCACGTGTCAATCGCGTGGGCATCACGTGGGAATCCCGTGTCAATCCCGTGGGAATCACGTTTGAATCACGTGGGAATCACATGTCAATCACATGGGAATCACGTGGGAATCACGTGGGAATCACGTGTCAATCACGTGGGAATCACAGGGAATCACGTGGTAATCACGTGGGAATCACGTGTCCATCGCGTGGGATTCACGTGGGAATAACGTGGGAATCACATGGGAATCACATGTCAATCACGTTGGAATCACGAGGGAATCACGTGTCAAGCACGTGGTAATCACCTGTCCATCACGTGGGAATCACGAGGGAATAACTTGGGAATCACGTGGGAATCACATGTCAATCACGTGGGAATCACATGGAATCACGTAGGAATCAAGTGTGAATCACGTGGGAATCTCATGGGAATCACGTGGTAATCACATGTCAATTAGGTAGGAATTACGTGGGAATCACGTGTGACTCACATGGAAATCATGTGAGAATCTTGTGTGAATCACTTGGGAATCACGTGTCAATCACGTGGGAATCATTCGTCAATCACGTGGGAATCACGTGGGAGTTACGAGGGAATCACATGGGAATCACGTGGTAATCATGTGGGAATCACGTGGGAATCACGATTCAATCACGTGGGAATCATGTTGGAATCACGTGTCAATCACGAGGGAATCACGTGGGAGTCACGTGGGAATCACGTGTCAATCACATGGGAATCACGTGGGAATCACGAGTCAATCACGTGGGAATCATGTGGAAATCAGGTCGGAATCACGTGTAAATCACGTGGGAATCACGTGGGCATCACGTGGGAATCATTTGGAAATCACGAGGAATCACGTGTCAATCACGTGGGCATCACGTGGGCATCACGTGGGTCTCATTTGGGAATCACGTGGGAATCACGTGGGAATCATGTGGGAATCACGTCGGAATCACGGGTCAATCACGTGGGAATCAAGGGGGAATCACGTGGGAATCACTTGTCAATTACGTGTGAATCACGTGGGAATCAGGTGTCAATCACGTGGGATTCACGTGGGAAACATGTGGGAATCACTTGGGAATCATGTGTCAGTCACGTGGGAATCATGTGGGAATCCCGTGTCAATCACGTGGGAATCACGTGTTAATCACGTGGGAATCACGTGGTAATCACGTGTCAATCACGTGGAATCACATGAGAATCACGTGGGAATCACGTGAGAATCACGTGAGAATCACGTGTCAATCACGTGGGAATCACGTGGGAATCACCTGGGAATCACGTGGGAATCACGTGGGAATCACGTGGGAATCACATGTCAATCAGGTGGGAATCATGTGGGAATCACGTGGGAATCACGTGTCATTCACGAGGGAATCACATGGGATTCACGTGTCAGTCACGTGGGAATCACATGTCAATCACGTGGGAATGAAGTGGTAAACACGTGGAAATCAAGTGTCAATCACGTGGGAATCACCTGGGAATCTCAAGTCAATCACGGGGGATTCACGTGTGAATCACCTGTCAATCACGTGGGAATCACGTGGGAATCACGTGTCAATCACGTGGGAATCACGTGGAATTCACGTGGGAATCATGTGGGAATCACATGTCAGTCACCTGGGAGTCACGTGGGAATCACGTGGGAATCACGTGGCAATCAAGTGGGAATCACATGTAAATCACGTGGGAATCATGTGGGAATCACATTGGTATCACGTAGGAATCACGTGGGAATCACCTGGGAATCACGTGTCAATCACGTGGGAATCACGTCGGAATCACGTGGGAAACACGTGGGAATCACGTGTTAATCACGTGGGAATCGCGTGTCAATCATGTGGGAATCACGTCAGAATCACATGGGAATCACGTAGGAATCACGTGTCAATCACGTGAGAATCACTTGAAAATCCCGTGGGAATCACGTGTCAATCACGTGGGAATCACGTGGAAATCATGTGTCAATCACGTGTCAATCACGTGGGAATCACGTGGGAATCACATGGGAATCACGTGTCAATCATGTGGGAATCACCTGGGAATCTCAAGTCAATCACGGGGGATTCACGTGTGAATCACCTGTCAATCACGTGGGAATCACGTGGGAATCACGTGTTAATCACGTGGGAATCACGTGTCAATCACGTGGGAATCACGTGTTAATCACGTGGGAATCACGTGGTAAATACGTGTCAATCACGTGGAATCACATGAGAATCACATGGGAATCACGTGTCAATCACGTGGGAATCACCTGGGAATCTCAAGTCAATCACGGGGGATTCACGTGTGAATCACCTGTCAATCACGTGGGAATCACGTGGGAATCACGTGTCAATCACGTGGGAATCACGTGTTAATCACGTGGGAATCACGTGGTAATCACGTGTCAATCACGTGGAATCACATGAGAATCACGTGGGAATCACGTGAGAATCACGTGAGAATCACGTGTCAATCACGTGGGAATCACGTGGGAATCACCTGGGAATCACGTGGGAATCACGTGGGAATCACATGTCAATCAGGTGGGAATCATGTGGGAATCACGTGGGAATCACGTGTCATTCACGAGGGAATCACATGGGATTCACGTGTCAGTCACGTGGGAATCACATGTCAATCACGTGGGAATGAAGTGGTAAACACGTGGAAATCAAGTGTCAATCACGTGGGAATCACCTGGGAATCTCAAGTCAATCACGGGGGATTCACGTGTGAATCACCTGTCAATCACGTGGGAATCACGTGGGAATCACGTGTCAATCACGTGGGAATCACGTGGGAGTCACGTGGGAATCACGTGGGAATCACCTGTCAATCACGTGGGCATCACGTAGCCATCACGTGGGAAACACGTGGGAATCAGGTGGGAATCACGTGTCAATCACGTGGGAATCACGTGGGAGTCACGTGGGAATCACGTGGGAATCACCTGTCAATCACGTGGGAATCACGTGTCAATCACGTGGGAATCACGTGTCAGTCACGTGAGAATCACATGGGAATCACGTGGGAATCACGTGTCAATCACGTGGGAATCACTTGTCAATCACGTGAGAATCACGTGGGAAGAACGTGGTAATCAAATATCAATCACGTAGGAATCACGTCGGGATCACGTGGGAAACACGTGGGAATCACGTGTTAATCACGTGGGAATCGCGTGTCAATCACGTGGGAATTACGTCGGAATCACATGGGAATCACGTAGGAATCACGTGTCAGTCACGTGAGAATCACTTGAGAATCCCGTGGGAATCACGTGTCAATAACGTGGGAATCACGTCGGAATCACATGGGAATCACGTAGGAATCACGTGTCAGTCACGTGAGAATCACTTGAGAATCCCGTGGGAATCACGTGTCAATCACGTGGGAATCACGTTGGAATCACGTGGGAATCACTTGTCAATCACGTGGGAATCATGTGTGAATCACGTGGGTATCACGTGGGAATCACGTGGGAATCACGTGTCAATCACGTGTGAAACACGTGGGAATCACGTGTCAATCACGTGGGTATCACATGGTAATCACGTAGGAATCACGTGTCAGTCACGTGAGATTCACGTGGGAATCACGTGGGAATCAAGTGTCAATCACGTGGGAATCACATGGAAATCATGTGTCAATCACGTGTCAATCACGTGGGAATCACGTGGGAATCACATGGGAATCACGTGTCAATCATGTGGGAATCACGTGGGAATCATGCGTAAATCATGTGGGAATCATGTGGGAATCACGTGGGAATCCCATGGGAATCATGTGGGGGAATCACGTGGGAATCACGTGTCGATCACGTGGGAATCATGTGGGAATCACCTGTCAATCACGAGGGAATCAAGTGGGAATCACATGGGAATCACTTGGGAATCACGTGGGAATCACCTGTAAATCACGTGGGAATCATGTGGGAATCACGTGTCAATCAAGAGGGAATCACGTGGGAATCACGTGGGAATCACTTGGGAATCACGTGGGAATCACGTGTCATTCACGTGGGAATCACGTGGGAATAACATGGGAATCACTTGAGAATCACCTGTCAATCATGTGGGAATCACGTGGGAATCACGTGGGAATCACCTGTCAATCACGTGGGAATCTCGTGGGAATCACGTGGGAATCACCTGTCAATCACGTGGGAATCACTTGGGAATCATTTGGGAGTCACGTGGGAATCACGTGGAAATCACCTGTCAATCACGTGGGCATCATGTAGCCATCACGTGAGAATCACGTGTCAATCACGTGGGTATCACGTGGGAATCACGTGGGAATCACGTGTCAATCACGTGGGAATCACGTGGAAATCACGTGGGAATCACTTGGGAATCACGTGTCAGTCATGTGAGAATCACGTGGGAATCACTTGGGAATCACTTGGGAATCACGTGTCAGTCATGTGAGAATCACGTGGGAATCACGTGGAAATCACGTGGGAATCACTTGGGAATCACGTGTCAATCACGTGGGTATCACGTGGGAATCACGTGGGAATCACTTGGGAATCACGTGTCAGTCATGTGAGAATCACGTGGGAATCACGTGGGAATCACTTGTCAGTCACGGCGGAGCCCGGGGGAGTCATGTGGGAATCACGTGGGAATCACGTGTCAATCACGTGTGTATCACGTGGGAATCACGTGTTAGTCACGTGAGAATCACGTGGGAATCACGTGGGAAATACGTGTAAATCACGTGGGAATCACGTGGAAATCATGTATCTATCACGTGGGAATCACGTGGGAATCACGTGGGAATCACGTGGGAGTCACGTTGTCATCACGTGGGCATCACGTGGGAATCATGTGGGAATCACGTGTCAATCACTTGGGAATCACTTGTCAATCACGTGGGAATCATGTGAGAAGAACATTGTAATCACATGTCAATCACGTGGGAATCACGTGTCAATTACGTGGGTATCACGTGGGAATCACGTGGGAATCACGTTTCAATCACGTGTGAAACACGTGGGAATCACGTGTCAATCACGTGGGTATCACGTGGGAATCACGTGGGAATCACGTGTCAGTCACGTGAGAATCACGTGGGAATCACGTGGGAATCACGTGTCAATCACGTGGGAATCACTTGGAAATCATGTATCTATCACGTGGGAATCACGTGGGAATCACGTGGGAATCACGTGTCAATCTCGTGGGAATCACGTGGGAGTCACGTGTGTATCACGTGGGAATCACGTGTCAATCTCGTGGGAATCACGTGGGAATCGCGTGGGCATCACGTTGGCATCACATGGGAATCATGTGGGTATCATGGGGAATCACATGGGAATCACGTGACAATCACGTGGGAATCACGTGTGAATCACGTGGAAATCACGTGGGAATCACGTATCAATCACGTGGGAATCATGTGGAATCACGTGTCAATCATGCGAAATCACGTGGGAATAACGTGTCATTCACGTGGGAATCACGTGGGAATCATGTGGGAATCACATGACAATCACGTGTTAATCATGTGGGAATCGCATGTCATTCATGTGGAAATCACGTGGTAATCACGTGTGAATCACGTGGGCATCACGAGGGCATCATGTGGGAATCATTTGGGAATCACGTGAGAATCACGTGTCAATCACGTGGGAATCACGTGGTAATCACGTGGGAGTCACGTGACATTCACATGTCAATCACGTGTCAATCAAGTGTCAATCACTTGGAAGTCACGTGGGAATCACGTGGGAATCATCTGTCAATCACGTGGGAATCACGTGGGAATCAAGTGTCAATCGCGTGGGAATCATGTGGGAATCACATTGGTATCACGTGGGAATCACGTGGGAATCACCTGGGAATCACGTGTAAATCACGTGGGAATCACGTGGGAAACACGTGGGAATCACGTGGTAATCACGTGGGAATCCCATGTCAATCACGTGGGAATCACGTGGGAATCACGTCAAAATCACTTGGGAATCACGTGTCAATCACTTGGGAATCACTTGGGAATCACGTGGGAATCATGTGTGAATCAGGTGTCAATCAGGTGGGAATCACATGGGAATCACTTGGGAATCACGTTTGAATCACGTGTGAATCACATGGTAATCACATGGTAATCATGTGTCATTCACGTGGAAATCACGTGGGAATCACCCGTCAATGTCGTGGGAATCACGTGGGAATCACGTAGGAATCACGTGTCAATCACATGGGAATCACGTGGGAATCACGTGGGAATCACGTGGGAATCTCGTGTCAATCACGGGGGAATCACATGGGAATCACGTGGGATTCACGAGTAAATCACTTGGGAAAAACGTGGGAATCAAGTGGGAATCACGTGTCAATCACGTGGGAATCACGTGTCAATCACGTGGGAATCACATGGAAATCACGTGAGAATCACGTGGGAATCACGTGTAAATCACGTGGGTATCACGTGGGAATCACGTATTAATCACGTGGGAATCATGTGGAATCACGTGTCA
Source organism: Muntiacus reevesi (assembly GCF_963930625.1). NCBI lineage: Eukaryota > Metazoa > Chordata > Mammalia > Artiodactyla > Cervidae > Muntiacus > Muntiacus reevesi. The sequence continues at coordinate 90,111,609 of NC_089257.1, forward strand.
ATCATGAGGAAATCACATATCAATCACGTGTCAATCACGTGGGTATCCCGTGGGAGTCATGTGGGAATCACGTGGGAATCATGTGTCAATCACGTGGGAATCACGTGGGCATCACGTGTCAATAGGTGGGAATCTCTTTGGAATCAGGTGGGAATCATGTGTCAATCACGTGAGAATGACATGGGAATCTCGTGTCAATCACGTGGGAATCCCGTGGGAATCACGTGGGAAGAACGTGGTAATCACATGTCAATCACGTGGGAATCACGTGGGAATCACATGTCAATTACGTGGGTATCACGTGAGAATCACGTGTCAATCACGTGTGAAACACGTGGGAATCACGTGTCAATCACGTGGGTATCACGTGGGAATCACGTGGGAATCACGTGTCAGTCACGTGGGAATCACGTGGGAATCACGTGGGAATCCCGTGACAATCACGTGGGCATCACATAGCCATCAGGTGGGAATCACGTGGGAATCACTTGGGAGTAACGTGGGAATCACGTGGGAATCACGTGTCAATCGCGTGGGCATCACGTGGGAATCCCGTGTCAATCCCGTGGGAATCACGTTTGAATCACGTGGGAATCCCATGTCAATCACATGGGAATCACGTGGGAATCACGTGTCAATCACGTGGGAATCACAGGGAATCACGTGGTAATCACGTGGGAATCACGTGTCCATCGCGTGGGATTCACGTGGGAATAACGTGGGAATCACGTGGGAATCACATGTCAATCACGTTGGAATCACGAGGGAATCACGTGTCAAGCACGTGGTAATCACCTGTCCATCACGTGGGAATCACGAGGGAATAACTTGGGAATCACGTGGGAATCACATGTCAATCACGTGGGAATCACATGGAATCACGTAGGAATCAAGTGTGAATCACGTGGGAATCTCATGGGAATCACGTGGTAATCACATGTCAATTAGGTAGGAATTACGTGGGAATCACGTGTGACTCACATGGAAATCATGTGAGAATCCTGTGTGAATCACTTGGGAATCACGTGTCAATCACGTGGGAATCATTCGTCAATCACGTGGGAATCACGTCGGAGTTACGTGGGAATCACATGGGAATCACGTTGTAATCATGTGGGAATCACGTGGGAATCACGATTCAATCACGTGGGAATCATGTTGGAATCACGTGTCAATCACGAGGGAATCACGTGGGAGTCACGTGGGAATCACGTGTCAATCACATGGGAATCACGTGGGAATCACGAGTCAATCACGTGGGAATCATGTGGAAATCAGGTCGGAATCACGTGTAAATCACGTGGGAATCACGTGGGCATCACGTGGGAATCATTTGCAAATCACGAGGAATCACGTGTCAATCACGTGGGCATCACGTGGGCATCACGTGGGTCTCATTTGGGAATCACGTGGGAATCACGTGGGAATCATGTGGGAATCACGTCGGAATCACGGGTCAATCACGTGGGAATCAAGGGGGAATCACGTGGGAATCACTTGTCAACTACGTGTGAATCACGTGGGAATCAGGTGTCAATCACGTGGGATTCACGTGGGAAACATGTGGGAATCACTTGGGAATCATGTGTCAGTCACGTGGGAATCATGTGGGAATCCCGTGTCAATCACGTGGGAATCACGTGAGAATCACGTGAGAATCACGTGTCAATCACGTGGGAATCACGTGGGAATCACCTGGGAATCACGTGGGAATCACGTGGGAATCACGTGGGAATCACATGTCAATCAGGTGGGAATCATGTGGGAATCACGTGGGAATCACGTGTCATTCACGAGGGAATCACATGGGATTCACGTGTCAGTCACGTGGGAATCACATGTCAATCACGTGGGAATGAAGTGGTAAACACGTGGAAATCAAGTGTCAATCACGTGGGAATCACCTGGGAATCTCAAGTCAATCACGGGGGATTCACGTGTGAATCACCTGTCAATCACGTGGGAATCACGTGGGAATCACGTGTCAATCACGTGGGAATCACGTGGAATTCACGTGGGAATCATGTGGGAATCACATGTCAGTCACCTGGGAGTCACGTGGGAATCACGTGGGAATCACGTGGCAATCAAGTGGGAATCACATGTAAATCACGTGGGAATCATGTGGGAATCACATTGGTATCACGTAGGAATCACGTGGGAATCACCTGGGAATCACGTGTCAATCACGTGGGAATCACGTCGGAATCACGTGGGAAACACGTGGGAATCACGTGTTAATCACGTGGGAATCGCGTGTCAATCATGTGGGAATCACGTCAGAATCACATGGGAATCACGTAGGAATCACGTGTCAATCACGTGAGAATCACTTGAAAATCCCGTGGGAATCACGTGTCAATCACGTGGGAATCACGTGGAAATCATGTGTCAATCACGTGTCAATCACGTGGGAATCACGTGGGAATCACATGGGAATCACGTGTCAATCATGTGGGAATCACGTGGGAATCACGTGGTAATCACGTGGAATCACATGAGAATCACGTGGGAATCACGTGAGAATCACGTGAGAATCACGTGTCAATCACGTGGGAATCACGTGGGAATCACCTGGGAATCACGTGGGAATCACGTGGGAATCACGTGGGAATCACATGTCAATCAGGTGGGAATCATGTGGGAATCACGTGGGAATCACGTGTCATTCACGAGGGAATCACATGGGATTCACGTGTCAGTCACGTGGGAATCACATGTCAATCACGTGGGAATGAAGTGGTAAACACGTGGAAATCAAGTGTCAATCACGTGGGAATCACCTGGGAATCTCAAGTCAATCACGGGGGATTCACGTGTGAATCACCTGTCAATCACGTGGGAATCACGTGGGAATCACGTGTCAATCACGTGGGAATCACGTGTTAATCACGTGGGAATCACGTGGTAATCACGTGTCAATCACGTGGAATCACATGAGAATCACGTGGGAATCACGTTAGAATCACGTGAGAATCACGTGTCAATCACGTGGGAATCACGTGGGAATCACCTGGGAATCACGTGGGAATCACGTGGGAATCACGTGGGAATCACATGTCAATCAGGTGGGAATCATGTGGGAATCACGTGGGAATCACGTGTCATTCACGAGGGAATCACATGGGATTCACGTGTCAGTCACGTGGGAATCACATGTCAATCACGTGGGAATGAAGTGGTAAACACATGGAAATCAAGTGTCAATCACGTGGGAATCACCTGGGAATCTCAAGTCAATCACGGGGGATTCACGTGTGAATCACCTGTCAATCACGTGGGAATCACGTGGAATCACGTGTCAATCACGTGGGAATCACGTGGAATTCACGTGGGAATCATGTGGGAATCACATGTCAGTCACCTGGGAGTCACGTGGGAATCACGTGGGAATCACGTGGCAATCAAGTGGGAATCACATGTAAATCACGTGGGAATCAAGTGGGAATCACATTGGTATCACGTAGGAATCACGTGGGAATCACCTGGGAATCACGTGTCAATCACGTGGGAATCACGTCGGAATCACGTGGGAAACACGTGGGAATCACGTGTTAATCACGTGGGAATCGCGTGTCAATCATGTGGGAATCACGTCGGAATCACATGGGAATCACGTAGGAATCACGTGTCAATCACGTGAGAATCACTTGAAAATCCCGTGGGAATCACGTGTCAATCACGTGGGAATCACGTGGAAATCACGTGTCAATCACGTGGGAATCACGTGGAATTCACGTGGGAATCATGTGGGAATCACATGTCAGTCACCTGGGAGTCACGTGGGAATCACGTGGGAATCACGTGGCAATCAAGTGGGAATCACATGTAAATCACGTGGGAATAATGTGGGAATCACATTGGTATCACGTAGGAATCACGTGGGAATCACCTGGGAATCACGTGTCAATCACGTGGGAATCACGTCGGAATCACGTGGGAAACACGTGGGAATCACGTGTTAATCACGTGGGAATCGCGTGTCAATCATGTGGGAATCACGTCGGAATCACATGGGAATCACGTAGGAATCACGTGTCAATCACGTGAGAATCACTTGAAAATCCCGTGGGAATCACGTGTCAATCACGTGGGAATCACGTGGAAATCATGTGTCAATCACGTGTCAATCACGTGGGAATCACGTGGGAATCACATGGGAATCACGTGTCAATCATGTGGGAATCACGTGGGAATCATGCGTAAATCATGTGGAAATCATGTGGGAATCACGTGGGAATCCCATGGGAATCATGTGGGGGAATCACGTGGGAATCACGTGTCGATCACGTGGGAATCATGTGGGAATCACGTGTCAATCACGAGGGAATCAAGTGGGAATCACATGGGAATCACTTGGGAATCACGTGGGAATCACCTGTCAATCACGTGGGAATCATGTGGGAATCACTTGTCAATCAAGAGGGAATCACGTGGGAATCACGTGGGAATCACTTGGGAATCACGTGGGAATCACGTGTCATTCACGTGGGAATCACGTGGGAATCACGTGGGAATCACCTGTCAATCTTGTGGGAAACACTTGGGAATCACGTGGGAGTCACGTGGGTATCACGTGGGAATCACGTGTCAATCTTGTGGGAAACACTTGGGAATCACGTGGGAGTCACGTGGGTATCACGTGGTAATCACGTGTCAATAACATGGGAATCAGGTGGGAATCACGTGGGAATCACGTGGGAATCATGTATCAATCACGTGGGCATCACGTAGTCATCACGTGGGAAACACGTGGGAATCACGTGGGAATCACGTGGGAATCACGTGTCAATCACGTGGGAATCCCGTGGGAGTCACGTCGGAATCACGTGGGAATCACCTGTCAATCACGTGGGCATCACGGAGCCATCACGTGTCAATCCCGTGTCAATCACGTGGGTATCATGTGGGAATCACGTGGGAATCACTTGGGAATCACGTGGGAATCACGTGGGACACGTGGTAATCACGTGTCAATCACGTGGGTAACACGTGGGAATCACGTGGGAATCAAGTTGGCATAACGTGGCAATCATGTGGGAATCACGTGTCAATCACTTGGGAATCACGTGGAAATCACGTGGGAAACACGTGGTAATCACGTGTCAATCACGTGGGTAACACTTGGGAATCACGTGGGCATCAAGTTGGCATCACGTGGCAATCATGTGGGAATCACGTGTCAATCACTTGGGAATCACGTGGGAATCACGTGGGAAACAGGTGGTAATCACGTGTCAATCACGTGGGTAACACGTGGGAATCACGTGGGAATCACTTGATAATCACGTGGGAATCATGTGGGAATCACCTGTCAATCATGTGGGAATCTCGTGGGAATCACGTGGGAATCTCTTGTCAATCACGGCGGAGCCCGGGGGAGTCATGTGGGAATCACGTGGGAATCACGTGTCAATCACGTGGGAATCACGTGGGAATCAATTGTCAATCACGTGAGAATCACGTGGTAATCACATGTCAATCACGTCGGAATCACGTGGGAATCACGTGTCAATTACGTGGGTATCACGTGGGAATCTTGAGGGAATCATATGACAATCACGTGGAAATCACTTGGGAATCACGTGGGAATCACCTGTCAATCACGTGGGAATCATGTGGGAATCACATATCAATCACGAGGGAATCACGTGGGAATCACGTGGGAATCACTTGGGAATCACGTGGGAATCACGTGTCATTCACGTGGGAATCACGTGGGAATCACATGGGAATCACGTGGGAATCACCTGTCAATCACGTGGGAATCTCGTGGGAATCACGTGGGAATCACCTGTCAATCACGTGGGAATCACTTGGGAATCACGTGGGAGTCACGTGGGTATCACCTGGGAATCAGGTGTCAATAACGTTGGAATCAGGAGGGAATCACGTGGGAATCACGTGGGAATCACGTGCGAATCACGTGGGAATCATGCATCAATCACGTGGGCATCACGTAGTCATCACGAGGGAAACACGTGGAAATCACGTGGGAATCACGTGGGAATCACGTGTCAATCACGTGGGAATCACGTGGGAGTCACGTGGGAATCACGTGGGAATCACCTGTCAATCACGTGGGCATCACGTAGCCATCACGTGGGAAACACGTGTGAATCAGGTGGGAATCACGTGTCAATCACGTGGGAATCACGTGGGAGTCACGTGGGAATCACGTGGGAATCACCTGTCAATCACGTGGGAATCACGTGTCAATCACGTGGGAATCACGTGTCAGTCACGTGAGAATCACATGGGAATCACGTGGGAATCACGTGTCAATCACGTGGGAATCACTTGTTAATCACGTGAGAATCACGTGGGAAGAACGTGGTAATCAAATATCAATCACGTGGGAATCACGTTGGAATCACGTTGGAAACACGTGGGAATCACGTGTTAATCACGTGGGAGTCGCGTGTCAATCACGTGGGAATCACGTCGGAATCACATGGGAATCACGTAGGAATCACGTGTCAGTCACATGAGAATCACTTGAGAATCCCGTGGGAATCACGTGTCAATCACGTGGGAATCACTTGTCAATCACGTGGGAATCATGTGTGAATCACGTGGGTATCACGTGGGAATCACGTGGGAATCACGTGTCAATCACGTGTGAAACACGTGGGAATCACGTGTCAATCACGTGGGTATCACATGGTAATCACGTAGGAATCACGTGTCAGTCACGTGAGATTCACGTGGGAATCACGTGGGAATCAAGTGTCAATCACGTGGGAATCACGTGGAAATCATGTGTCAATCACGTGTCAATCACGTGGGAATCACGTGGGAATCACATGGGAATCACGTGTCAATCATGTGGGAATCACGTGGGAATCATGCGTAAATCATGTGGGAATCATGTGGGAATCACGTGGGAATCCCATGGGAATCATGTGGGGGAATCACGTGGGAATCACGTGTCGATCACGTGGGAATCATGTGGGAATCACGTGTCAATCACGAGGGAATCAAGCGGGAATCACATTGGAATCACTTGGAGAATCACGTGGGAATCACCTGTCAATCACGTGGTAATCATGTGGGAATCACGTGTCAATCAAGAGGGAATCACGTGGGAATCACGTGGGAATCACTTGGGAATCACGTGGGAATCACGTGTCATTCACATGGGAATCACGTGGGAATCACATGGGAATCACTTGAGAATCACCTGTCAATCATGTGGGAATCACGTGGGAATCACGTGGGAATCACCTGTCAATCTTGTGGGAAACACTTGGGAATCACGTGGGAGTCACGTGGGTATCACGTGGGAATCACGTGTCAATAACGTGGGAATCAGGTGGGAATCAGGTGGGAATCACGTGGGAATCACGTGGGAATCATGTATCAATCACGTGGGAATCACGTAGTCATCACGTGGGAAACACGTGGGAATCACGTGGGAATCACGTGTCAATCAGGTGGGAATCACTTGGGAGTCACGTGGGAATCACGTGGGAATCACCTGTCAATCACGTGGGAATCTCGTGGGAATCACGTGGGAATCACCTGTCAATCACGTGGGAATCCCTTGGGAATCACTTGGGAGTCACGTGGGAATCACGTGGGAATCACCTGTCAATCACTTGGGCATCATGTAGCCATCACGTGAGAATCACGTGGGTATCACGTGGGAATCACGTGGGAATCACGTGTCAATCACGTTGGAATCACGTGGAAATCACGTGGTAAACACGTGGTAATCACGTGTCAATCACGTGGGTATCACGTGGGAATCACGTGGGATTCACTTGGGAATCACGTGTCAGTCATGTGAGAATCACGTGGGAATCACGTGGGAATCACTTGTCAGTCACGGCGGAGCCCGGGGGAGTCATGTGGGAATCACGTGGGAATCACGTGTCAATCACGTGTGTATCACGTGGGAATCACGTGGGAATCACGTGTTAGTCACGTGAGAATCACGTGGGAATCACGTGGGAAATACGTGTAAATCACGTGGGAATCACGTGGAAATCATGTATCTATCACGTGGGAATCACGTGGGAATCACGTGGGAATCACGTGGGAATCACGTGGGAATCACGTTGGAGTCACGTTGTCATCACGTGGGCATCACGTGGGAATCATGTGGGAATCACGTGTCAATCACTTGGGAATCACTTGTCAATCACGTGGGAATCAAGTGAGAAGAACATTGTAATCACATGTCAATCACGTGGGAATCACGTGTCAATTACGTGGGTATCACGTGGGAATCACGTGGGAATCACGTTTCAATCACGTGTGAAACACGTGGGAATCACGTGTCAATCACGTGGGTATCACGTGGGAATCACGTGTCAGTCACGTGAGAATCACCTGGGAATCACGTGGGAGTCACGTGTCAATCACGTGGGAATCACTTGGAAATCATGTATCTATCACGTGGGAATCACGTGGGAATCACGTGGGAATCACGTGTCAATCTCGTGGGAATCACGTGGGAATCACGTGGGCATCACGTTGGCATCACATGGGAATCATGTGGGTATCATGTGGGAATCACATGGGAATCACGTGACAATCACGTGGGAATCACGTGTGAATCACGTGGAAATCACGTGGGAATCACGTATCAATCACGTGGGAATCATGTGGAATCATGTGTCAATCATGCGAAATCACGTGGGAATAACGTGTCATTCACGTGGGAATCACGTGGGAATCATGTGGGAATCACATGACAATCACGTGTTAATCATGTGGGAATCGCATGTCATTCATGTGGAAATCACGTGGTAATCACGTGTGAATCACGTGGGCATCACGAGGGCATCATGTGGGAATCATTTGGGAATCACGTGAGAATCACGTGTCAATCACGTGGGAATCACGTGGTAATCACGTGGGAATCACGTGACATTCACATGTCAATCACGTGTCAATCAAGTGTCAATCACTTGGAAGTCACGTGGGAATCACGTGGGAATCATCTGTCAATCACGTGGGAATCACGTGGGAATCAAGTGTCAATCGCGTGGGAATCATGTGGGAATCACATTGGTATCACGTGGGAATCACGTGGGAATCACCTGGGAATCACGTGTCAATCACGTGGGAATCACGTGGGAAACACGTGGGAATCACGTGGTAATCACGTGGGAATGCCATGTCAATCACGTGGGAATCACGTGGGAATCACGTCAAAATCACTTGGGAATCACGTGTCAATCAATTGGGAGTCACTTGGGAATCACATGGGAATCATGTGTGAATCAGGTATCAATCAGGTGGAAATCACGTGGGAATCACTTGGGAATCACGTTTGAATCACGTGTGAATCACATGGTAATCACATGGTAATCATGTGTCATTCATGTGGAAATCACGTGGGAATCACCCGTCAATGTCGTGGGAATCACGTGGGAATCACGTAGGAATCACGTGTCAATCACATGGGAATCACGTGGGAATCACGTGGGAATCATGTGGGAATCACGTGTCAATCACGTGGGAATCACTTGTCAATCACGTGGGAATCATGTGTGAATCACGTGGGTATCACGTGGGAATCACGTGGGAATCACGTGTCAATCACGTGTGAAACACGTGGGAATCACGTGTCAATCACGTGGGTATCACATGGTAATCACGTAGGAATCACGTGTCAGTCACGTGAGATTCACGTGGGAATCACGTGGGAATCAAGTGTCAATCACGTGGGAATCACGTGGGAATCACGTGTCAATCACGTGTGAAACACGTGGGAATCACGTGTCAATCACGTGGGTATCACATGGTAATCACGTAGGAATCACGTGTCAGTCACGTGAGATTCACGTGGGAATCATGTGGGAATCACGTGTCAATCACGTGGGAATCACTTGTCAATCACGTGGGAATCATGTGTGAATCACGTGGGTATCACGTGGGAATCACGTGGGAATCACGTGTCAATCACGTGTGAAACACGTGGGAATCACGTGTCAATCACGTGGGTATCACATGGTAATCACGTAGGAATCACGTGTCAGTCACGTGAGATTCACGTGGGAATCACGTGGGAATCAAGTGTCAATCACGTGGGAATCACGTGGAAATCATGTGTCAATCACGTGTCAATCACGTGGGAATCACGTGGGAATCACATGGGAATCACGTGTCAATCATGTGGGAATCACGTGGGAATCATGCGTAAATCATGTGGGAATCATGTGGGAATCACGTGGGAATCCCATGGGAATCATGTGGGGGAATCACGTGGGAATCACGTGTCGATCACGTGGGAATCATGTGGGAATCACGTGTCAATCACGAGGGAATCAAGCGGGAATCACATTGGAATCACTTGGAGAATCACGTGGGAATCACCTGTCAATCACGTGGTAATCATGTGGGAATCACGTGTCAATCAAGAGGGAATCACGTGGGAATCACGTGGGAATCACTTGGGAATCACGTGGGAATCACGTGTCATTCACATGGGAATCACGTGGGAATCACATGGGAATCACTTGAGAATCACCTGTCAATCATGTGGGAATCACGTGGGAATCACGTGGGAATCACCTGTCAATCTTGTGGGAAACACTTGGGAATCACGTGTCAGTCACGTGGGTATCACATGGTAATCACGTAGGAATCACGTGTCAGTCACGTGAGATTCACGTGGGAATCACGTGGGAATCAAGTGTCAATCAATTGGGAGTCACTTGGGAATCACATGGGAATCATGTGTGAATCAGGTATCAATCAGGTGGAAATCACGTGGGAATCACTTGGGAATCACGTTTGAATCACGTGTGAATCACATGGTAATCACATGGTAATCATGTGTCATTCATGTGGAAATCACGTGGGAATCACCCGTCAATGTCGTGGGAATCACGTGGGAATCACGTAGGAATCACGTGTCAATCACATGGGAATCACGTGGGAATCACGTGGGAATCATGTGGGAATCACGTGTCAATCACGTGGGAATCACTTGTCAATCACGTGGGAATCATGTGTGAATCACGTGGGTATCACGTGGGAATCACGTGGGAATCACGTGTCAATCACGTGTGAAACACGTGGGAATCACGTGTCAATCACGTGGGTATCACATGGTAATCACGTAGGAATCACGTGTCAGTCACGTGAGATTCACGTGGGAATCATGTGGGAATCACGTGTCAATCACGTGGGAATCACTTGTCAATCACGTGGGAATCATGTGTGAATCACGTGGGTATCACGTGGGAATCACGTGGGAATCACGTGTCAATCACGTGTGAAACACGTGGGAATCACGTGTCAATCACGTGGGTATCACATGGTAATCACGTAGGAATCACGTGTCAGTCACGTGAGATTCACGTGGGAATCACGTGGGAATCAAGTGTCAATCACGTGGGAATCACGTGGAAATCATGTGTCAATCACGTGTCAATCACGTGGGAATCACGTGGGAATCACATGGGAATCACGTGTCAATCATGTGGGAATCACGTGGGAATCATGCGTAAATCATGTGGGAATCATGTGGGAATCACGTGGGAATCCCATGGGAATCATGTGGGGGAATCACGTGGGAATCACGTGTCGATCACGTGGGAATCATGTGGGAATCACGTGTCAATCACGAGGGAATCAAGCGGGAATCACATTGGAATCACTTGGAGAATCACGTGGGAATCACCTGTCAATCACGTGGTAATCATGTGGGAATCACGTGTCAATCAAGAGGGAATCACGTGGGAATCACGTGGGAATCACTTGGGAATCACGTGGGAATCACGTGTCAATCACTTGGGAATCACTTGTCAATCACGTGGGAATCAAGTGAGAAGAACATTGTAATCACATGTCAATCACGTGGGAATCACGTGTCAATTACGTGGGTATCACGTGGGAATCACGTGGGAATCACGTTTCAATCACGTGTGAAACACGTGGGAATCACGTGTCAATCACGTGGGTATCACGTGGGAATCACGTGTCAGTCACGTGAGAATCACCTGGGAATCACGTGGGAGTCACGTGTCAATCACGTGGGAATCACTTGGAAATCATGTATCTATCACGTGGGAATCACGTGGGAATCACGTGGGAATCACGTGTCAATCTCGTGGGAATCACGTGGGAATCACGTGGGCATCACGTTGGCATCACATGGGAATCATGTGGGTATCATGTGGGAATCACATGGGAATCACGTGACAATCACGTGGGAATCACGTGTGAATCACGTGGAAATCACGTGGGAATCACGTATCAATCACGTGGGAATCATGTGGAATCATGTGTCAATCATGCGAAATCACGTGGGAATAACGTGTCATTCACGTGGGAATCACGTGGGAATCATGTGGGAATCACATGACAATCACGTGTTAATCATGTGGGAATCGCATGTCATTCATGTGGAAATCACGTGGTAATCACGTGTGAATCACGTGGGCATCACGAGGGCATCATGTGGGAATCATTTGGGAATCACGTGAGAATCACGTGTCAATCACGTGGGAATCACGTGGTAATCACGTGGGAATCACGTGACATTCACATGTCAATCACGTGTCAATCAAGTGTCAATCACTTGGAAGTCACGTGGGAATCACGTGGGAATCATCTGTCAATCACGTGGGAATCACGTGGGAATCAAGTGTCAATCGCGTGGGAATCATGTGGGAATCACATTGGTATCACGTGGGAATCACGTGGGAATCACCTGGGAATCACGTGTCAATCACGTGGGAATCACGTGGGAAACACGTGGGAATCACGTGGTAATCACGTGGGAATGCCATGTCAATCACGTGGGAATCACGTGGGAATCACGTCAAAATCACTTGGGAATCACGTGTCAATCAATTGGGAGTCACTTGGGAATCACATGGGAATCATGTGTGAATCAGGTATCAATCAGGTGGAAATCACGTGGGAATCACTTGGGAATCACGTTTGAATCACGTGTGAATCACATGGTAATCACATGGTAATCATGTGTCATTCATGTGGAAATCACGTGGGAATCACCCGTCAATGTCGTGGGAATCACGTGGGAATCACGTAGGAATCACGTGTCAATCACATGGGAATCACGTGGGAATCACGTGGGAATCATGTGGGAATCACGTGTCAATCACGTGGGAATCACTTGTCAATCACGTGGGAATCATGTGTGAATCACGTGGGTATCACGTGGGAATCACGTGGGAATCACGTGTCAATCACGTGTGAAACACGTGGGAATCACGTGTCAATCACGTGGGTATCACATGGTAATCACGTAGGAATCACGTGTCAGTCACGTGAGATTCACGTGGGAATCACGTGGGAATCAAGTGTCAATCACGTGGGAATCACGTGGGAATCACGTGTCAATCACGTGTGAAACACGTGGGAATCACGTGTCAATCACGTGGGTATCACATGGTAATCACGTAGGAATCACGTGTCAGTCACGTGAGATTCACGTGGGAATCATGTGGGAATCACGTGTCAATCACGTGGGAATCACTTGTCAATCACGTGGGAATCATGTGTGAATCACGTGGGTATCACGTGGGAATCACGTGGGAATCACGTGTCAATCACGTGTGAAACACGTGGGAATCACGTGTCAATCACGTGGGTATCACATGGTAATCACGTAGGAATCACGTGTCAGTCACGTGAGATTCACGTGGGAATCACGTGGGAATCAAGTGTCAATCACGTGGGAATCACGTGGAAATCATGTGTCAATCACGTGTCAATCACGTGGGAATCACGTGGGAATCACATGGGAATCACGTGTCAATCATGTGGGAATCACGTGGGAATCATGCGTAAATCATGTGGGAATCATGTGGGAATCACGTGGGAATCCCATGGGAATCATGTGGGGGAATCACGTGGGAATCACGTGTCGATCACGTGGGAATCATGTGGGAATCACGTGTCAATCACGAGGGAATCAAGCGGGAATCACATTGGAATCACTTGGAGAATCACGTGGGAATCACCTGTCAATCACGTGGTAATCATGTGGGAATCACGTGTCAATCAAGAGGGAATCACGTGGGAATCACGTGGGAATCACTTGGGAATCACGTGGGAATCACGTGTCATTCACATGGGAATCACGTGGGAATCACATGGGAATCACTTGAGAATCACCTGTCAATCATGTGGGAATCACGTGGGAATCACGTGGGAATCACCTGTCAATCTTGTGGGAAACACTTGGGAATCACGTGGGAGTCACGTGGGTATCACGTGGGAATCACGTGTCAATAACGTGGGAATCAGGTGGGAATCAGGTGGGAATCACGTGGGAATCACGTGGGAATCATGTATCAATCACGTGGGCATCACGTAGTCATCACGTGGGAAACACGTGGGAATCACGTGGGAATCACGTGTCAATCAGGTGGGAATCACTTGGGAGTCACGTGGGAATCACGTGGGAATCACCTGTCAATCACGTGGGAATCTCGTGGGAATCACGTGGGAATCACCTGTCAATCACGTGGGAATCCCTTGGGAATCACTTGGGAGTCACGTGGGAATCACGTGGGAATCACCTGTCAATCACTTGGGCATCATGTAGCCATCACGTGAGAATCACGTGGGTATCACGTGGGAATCACGTGGGAATCACGTGTCAATCACGTTGGAATCACGTGGAAATCACGTGGTAAACACGTGGTAATCACGTGTCAATCACGTGGGTATCACGTGGGAATCACGTGGGATTCACTTGGGAATCACGTGTCAGTCATGTGAGAATCACGTGGGAATCACGTGGGAATCACTTGTCAGTCACGGCGGAGCCCGGGGGAGTCATGTGGGAATCACGTGGGAATCACGTGTCAATCACGTGTGTATCACGTGGGAATCACGAGGGAATCACGTGTTAGTCACGTGAGAATCACGTGGGAATCACGTGGGAAATACGTGTAAATCACGTGGGAATCACGTGGAAATCATGTATCTATCACGTGGGAATCACGTGGGAATCACGTGGGAATCACGTGGGAATCACGTGGGAATCACGTTGGAGTCACGTTGTCATCACGTGGGCATCACGTGGGAATCATGTGGGAATCACGTGTCAATCACTTGGGAATCACTTGTCAATCACGTGGGAATCAAGTGAGAAGAACATTGTAATCACATATCAATCACGTGGGAATCACGTGTCAATTACGTGGGTATCACGTGGGAATCACGTGGGAATCACGTTTCAATCACGTGTGAAACACGTGGGAATCACGTGTCAATCACGTGGGTATCACGTGGGAATCACGTGTCAGTCACGTGAGAATCACCTGGGAATCACGTGGGAATCACGTGTCAATCACGTGGGAATCACTTGGAAATCATGTATCTATCACGTGGGAATCACGTGGGAATCACGTGGGAATCACGTGTCAATCTCGTGGGAATCACGTGGGAATCTCGTGGGCATCACGTTGGCATCACATGGGAATCATGTGGGTATCATGTGGGAATCACATGGGAATCACGTGTTAATCATGTGGGAATCGCATGTCATTCATGTGGAAATCACGTGGTAATCACGTGTGAATCACGTGGGCATCACGTGGTAATCACGTGTGAATCACGTGGGCATCACGAGGGCATCATGTGGGAATCATTTGGGAATCACGTGAGAATCACGTGTCAATCACGTGGGAATCACGTGGTAATCACGTGGGAATCACGTGACATTCACATGTCAATCACGTGTCAATCAAGTGTCAATCACTTGGAAGTCACGTGGGAATCACGTGGGAATCATCTGTCAATCACGTGGGAATCACGTGGGAATCAAGTGTCAATCGCGTGGGAATCATGTGGGAATCACATTGGTATCACGTGGGAATCACGTGGGAATCACCTGGGAATCACGTGTCAATCACGTGGGAATCACGTGGGAAACACGTGGGAATCACGTGGTAATCACGTGGGAATGCCATGTCAATCACGTGGGAATCACGTGGGAATCACGTCAAAATCACTTGGGAATCACGTGTCAATCAATTGGGAGTCACTTGGGAATCACATGGGAATCATGTGTGAATCAGGTATCAATCAGGTGGAAATCACGTGGGAATCACTTGGGAATCACGTTTGAATCACGTGTGAATCACATGGTAATCACATGGTAATCATGTGTCATTCATGTGGAAATCACGTGGGAATCACCCGTCAATGTCGTGGGAATCACGTGGGAATCACGTAGGAATCACGTGTCAATCACATGGGAATCACGTGGGAATCACGTGGGAATCATGTGGGAATCACGTGTCAATCACGTGGGAATCACTTGTCAATCACGTGGGAATCATGTGTGAATCACGTGGGTATCACGTGGGAATCACGTGGGAATCACGTGTCAATCACGTGTGAAACACGTGGGAATCACGTGTCAATCACGTGGGTATCACATGGTAATCACGTAGGAATCACGTGTCAGTCACGTGAGATTCACGTGGGAATCACGTGGGAATCAAGTGTCAATCACGTGGGAATCACGTGGGAATCACGTGTCAATCACGTGTGAAACACGTGGGAATCACGTGTCAATCACGTGGGTATCACATGGTAATCACGTAGGAATCACGTGTCAGTCACGTGAGATTCACGTGGGAATCATGTGGGAATCACGTGTCAATCACGTGGGAATCACTTGTCAATCACGTGGGAATCATGTGTGAATCACGTGGGTATCACGTGGGAATCACGTGGGAATCACGTGTCAATCACGTGTGAAACACGTGGGAATCACGTGTCAATCACGTGGGTATCACATGGTAATCACGTAGGAATCACGTGTCAGTCACGTGAGATTCACGTGGGAATCACGTGGGAATCAAGTGTCAATCACGTGGGAATCACGTGGAAATCATGTGTCAATCACGTGTCAATCACGTGGGAATCACGTGGGAATCACATGGGAATCACGTGTCAATCATGTGGGAATCACGTGGGAATCATGCGTAAATCATGTGGGAATCATGTGGGAATCACGTGGGAATCCCATGGGAATCATGTGGGGGAATCACGTGGGAATCACGTGTCGATCACGTGGGAATCATGTGGGAATCACGTGTCAATCACGAGGGAATCAAGCGGGAATCACATTGGAATCACTTGGAGAATCACGTGGGAATCACCTGTCAATCACGTGGTAATCATGTGGGAATCACGTGTCAATCAAGAGGGAATCACGTGGGAATCACGTGGGAATCACTTGGGAATCACGTGGGAATCACGTGTCAATCACTTGGGAATCACTTGTCAATCACGTGGGAATCAAGTGAGAAGAACATTGTAATCACATGTCAATCACGTGGGAATCACGTGTCAATTACGTGGGTATCACGTGGGAATCACGTGGGAATCACGTTTCAATCACGTGTGAAACACGTGGGAATCACGTGTCAATCACGTGGGTATCACGTGGGAATCACGTGTCAGTCACGTGAGAATCACCTGGGAATCACGTGGGAGTCACGTGTCAATCACGTGGGAATCACTTGGAAATCATGTATCTATCACGTGGGAATCACGTGGGAATCACGTGGGAATCACGTGTCAATCTCGTGGGAATCACGTGGGAATCACGTGGGCATCACGTTGGCATCACATGGGAATCATGTGGGTATCATGTGGGAATCACATGGGAATCACGTGACAATCACGTGGGAATCACGTGTGAATCACGTGGAAATCACGTGGGAATCACGTATCAATCACGTGGGAATCATGTGGAATCATGTGTCAATCATGCGAAATCACGTGGGAATAACGTGTCATTCACGTGGGAATCACGTGGGAATCATGTGGGAATCACATGACAATCACGTGTTAATCATGTGGGAATCGCATGTCATTCATGTGGAAATCACGTGGTAATCACGTGTGAATCACGTGGGCATCACGAGGGCATCATGTGGGAATCATTTGGGAATCACGTGAGAATCACGTGTCAATCACGTGGGAATCACGTGGTAATCACGTGGGAATCACGTGACATTCACATGTCAATCACGTGTCAATCAAGTGTCAATCACTTGGAAGTCACGTGGGAATCACGTGGGAATCATCTGTCAATCACGTGGGAATCACGTGGGAATCAAGTGTCAATCGCGTGGGAATCATGTGGGAATCACATTGGTATCACGTGGGAATCACGTGGGAATCACCTGGGAATCACGTGTCAATCACGTGGGAATCACGTGGGAAACACGTGGGAATCACGTGGTAATCACGTGGGAATGCCATGTCAATCACGTGGGAATCACGTGGGAATCACGTCAAAATCACTTGGGAATCACGTGTCAATCAATTGGGAGTCACTTGGGAATCACATGGGAATCATGTGTGAATCAGGTATCAATCAGGTGGAAATCACGTGGGAATCACTTGGGAATCACGTTTGAATCACGTGTGAATCACATGGTAATCACATGGTAATCATGTGTCATTCATGTGGAAATCACGTGGGAATCACCCGTCAATGTCGTGGGAATCACGTGGGAATCACGTAGGAATCACGTGTCAATCACATGGGAATCACGTGGGAATCACGTGGGAATCATGTGGGAATCACGTGTCAATCACGTGGGAATCACTTGTCAATCACGTGGGAATCATGTGTGAATCACGTGGGTATCACGTGGGAATCACGTGGGAATCACGTGTCAATCACGTGTGAAACACGTGGGAATCACGTGTCAATCACGTGGGTATCACATGGTAATCACGTAGGAATCACGTGTCAGTCACGTGAGATTCACGTGGGAATCACGTGGGAATCAAGTGTCAATCACGTGGGAATCACGTGGGAATCACGTGTCAATCACGTGTGAAACACGTGGGAATCACGTGTCAATCACGTGGGTATCACATGGTAATCACGTAGGAATCACGTGTCAGTCACGTGAGATTCACGTGGGAATCATGTGGGAATCACGTGTCAATCACGTGGGAATCACTTGTCAATCACGTGGGAATCATGTGTGAATCACGTGGGTATCACGTGGGAATCACGTGGGAATCACGTGTCAATCACGTGTGAAACACGTGGGAATCACGTGTCAATCACGTGGGTATCACATGGTAATCACGTAGGAATCACGTGTCAGTCACGTGAGATTCACGTGGGAATCACGTGGGAATCAAGTGTCAATCACGTGGGAATCACGTGGAAATCACGTGGTAATCATGTGGGAATCACGTGTCAATCAAGAGGGAATCACGTGGGAATCACGTGGGAATCACTTGGGAATCACGTGGGAATCACGTGTCATTCACATGGGAATCACGTGGGAATCACATGGGAATCACTTGAGAATCACCTGTCAATCATGTGGGAATCACGTGGGAATCACGTGGGAATCACCTGTCAATCTTGTGGGAAACACTTGGGAATCACGTGGGAGTCACGTGGGTATCACGTGGGAATCACGTGTCAATAACGTGGGAATCAGGTGGGAATCAGGTGGGAATCACGTGGGAATCACGTGGGAATCATGTATCAATCACGTGGGCATCACGTAGTCATCACGTGGGAAACACGTGGGAATCACGTGGGAATCACGTGTCAATCAGGTGGGAATCACTTGGGAGTCACGTGGGAATCACGTGGGAATCACCTGTCAATCACGTGGGAATCTCGTGGGAATCACGTGGGAATCACCTGTCAATCACGTGGGAATCCCTTGGGAATCACTTGGGAGTCACGTGGGAATCACGTGGGAATCACCTGTCAATCACTTGGGCATCATGTAGCCATCACGTGAGAATCACGTGGGTATCACGTGGGAATCACGTGGGAATCACGTGTCAATCACGTTGGAATCACGTGGAAATCACGTGGTAAACACGTGGTAATCACGTGTCAATCACGTGGGTATCACGTGGGAATCACGTGGGATTCACTTGGGAATCACGTGTCAGTCATGTGAGAATCACGTGGGAATCACGTGGGAATCACTTGTCAGTCACGGCGGAGCCCGGGGGAGTCATGTGGGAATCACGTGGGAATCACGTGTCAATCACGTGTGTATCACGTGGGAATCACGAGGGAATCACGTGTTAGTCACGTGAGAATCACGTGGGAATCACGTGGGAATCACGTGTGAATCACGTGGAAATCACGTGGGAATCACGTATCAATCACGTGGGAATCATGTGGAATCATGTGTCAATCATGCGAAATCACGTGGGAATAACGTGTCATTCACGTGGGAATCACGTGGGAATCATGTGGGAATCACATGACAATCACGTGTTAATCATGTGGGAATCGCATGTCATTCATGTGGAAATCACGTGGTAATCACGTGTGAATCACGTGGGCATCACGAGGGCATCATGTGGGAATCATTTGGGAATCACGTGAGAATCACGTGTCAATCACGTGGGAATCACGTGGTAATCACGTGGGAATCACGTGACATTCACATGTCAATCACGTGTCAATCAAGTGTCAATCACTTGGAAGTCACGTGGGAATCACGTGGGAATCATCTGTCAATCACGTGGGAATCACGTGGGAATCAAGTGTCAATCGCGTGGGAATCATGTGGGAATCACATTGGTATCACGTGGGAATCACGTGGGAATCACCTGGGAATCACGTGTCAATCACGTGGGAATCACGTGGGAAACACGTGGGAATCACGTGGTAATCACGTGGGAATGCCATGTCAATCACGTGGGAATCACGTGGGAATCACGTCAAAATCACTTGGGAATCACGTGTCAATCAATTGGGAGTCACTTGGGAATCACATGGGAATCATGTGTGAATCAGGTATCAATCAGGTGGAAATCACGTGGGAATCACTTGGGAATCACGTTTGAATCACGTGTGAATCACATGGTAATCACATGGTAATCATGTGTCATTCATGTGGAAATCACGTGGGAATCACCCGTCAATGTCGTGGGAATCACGTGGGAATCACGTAGGAATCACGTGTCAATCACATGGGAATCACGTGGGAATCACGTGGGAATCATGTGGGAATCACGTGTCAATCACGTGGGAATCACTTGTCAATCACGTGGGAATCATGTGTGAATCACGTGGGTATCACGTGGGAATCACGTGGGAATCACGTGTCAATCACGTGTGAAACACGTGGGAATCACGTGTCAATCACGTGGGTATCACATGGTAATCACGTAGGAATCACGTGTCAGTCACGTGAGATTCACGTGGGAATCACGTGGGAATCAAGTGTCAATCACGTGGGAATCACGTGGAAATCATGTGTCAATCACGTGTCAATCACGTGGGAATCACGTGGGAATCACATGGGAATCACGTGTCAATCATGTGGGAATCACGTGGGAATCATGCGTAAATCATGTGGGAATCATGTGGGAATCACGTGGGAATCCCATGGGAATCATGTGGGGGAATCACGTGGGAATCACGTGTCGATCACGTGGGAATCATGTGGGAATCACGTGTCAATCACGAGGGAATCAAGCGGGAATCACATTGGAATCACTTGGAGAATCACGTGGGAATCACCTGTCAATCACGTGGTAATCATGTGGGAATCACGTGTCAATCAAGAGGGAATCACGTGGGAATCACGTGGGAATCACTTGGGAATCACGTGGGAATCACGTGTCATTCACATGGGAATCACGTGGGAATCACATGGGAATCACTTGAGAATCACCTGTCAATCATGTGGGAATCACGTGGGAATCACGTGGGAATCACCTGTCAATCTTGTGGGAAACACTTGGGAATCACGTGGGAGTCACGTGGGTATCACGTGGGAATCACGTGTCAATAACGTGGGAATCAGGTGGGAATCAGGTGGGAATCACGTGGGAATCACGTGGGAATCATGTATCAATCACGTGGGCATCACGTAGTCATCACGTGGGAAACACGTGGGAATCACGTGGGAATCACGTGTCAATCAGGTGGGAATCACTTGGGAGTCACGTGGGAATCACGTGGGAATCACCTGTCAATCACGTGGGAATCTCGTGGGAATCACGTGGGAATCACCTGTCAATCACGTGGGAATCCCTTGGGAATCACTTGGGAGTCACGTGGGAATCACGTGGGAATCACCTGTCAATCACTTGGGCATCATGTAGCCATCACGTGAGAATCACGTGGGTATCACGTGGGAATCACGTGGGAATCACGTGTCAATCACGTTGGAATCACGTGGAAATCAC
This sequence comes from Muntiacus reevesi, assembly GCF_963930625.1. Classification (NCBI taxonomy): domain Eukaryota; kingdom Metazoa; phylum Chordata; class Mammalia; order Artiodactyla; family Cervidae; genus Muntiacus; species Muntiacus reevesi. The sequence goes on from NC_089257.1 coordinate 90,133,767, forward strand.
GTGGTAAACACGTGGTAATCACGTGTCAATCACGTGGGTATCACGTGGGAATCACGTGGGATTCACTTGGGAATCACGTGTCAGTCATGTGAGAATCACGTGGGAATCACGTGGGAATCACTTGTCAGTCACGGCGGAGCCCGGGGGAGTCATGTGGGAATCACGTGGGAATCACGTGTCAATCACGTGTGTATCACGTGGGAATCACGAGGGAATCACGTGTTAGTCACGTGAGAATCACGTGGGAATCACGTGGGAAATACGTGTAAATCACGTGGGAATCACGTGGAAATCATGTATCTATCACGTGGGAATCACGTGGGAATCACGTGGGAATCACGTGGGAATCACGTGGGAATCACGTTGGAGTCACGTTGTCATCACGTGGGCATCACGTGGGAATCATGTGGGAATCACGTGTCAATCACTTGGGAATCACTTGTCAATCACGTGGGAATCAAGTGAGAAGAACATTGTAATCACATATCAATCACGTGGGAATCACGTGTCAATTACGTGGGTATCACGTGGGAATCACGTGGGAATCACGTTTCAATCACGTGTGAAACACGTGGGAATCACGTGTCAATCACGTGGGTATCACGTGGGAATCACGTGTCAGTCACGTGAGAATCACCTGGGAATCACGTGGGAATCACGTGTCAATCACGTGGGAATCACTTGGAAATCATGTATCTATCACGTGGGAATCACGTGGGAATCACGTGGGAATCACGTGTCAATCTCGTGGGAATCACGTGGGAATCTCGTGGGCATCACGTTGGCATCACATGGGAATCATGTGGGTATCATGTGGGAATCACATGGGAATCACGTGACAATCACGTGGGAATCACGTGTGAATCACGTGGAAATCACGTGGGAATCACGTATCAATCACGTGGGAATCATGTGGAATCATGTGTCAATCATGCGAAATCACGTGGGAATAACGTGTCATTCACGTGGGAATCACGTGGGAATCATGTGGGAATCACATGACAATCACGTGTTAATCATGTGGGAATCGCATGTCATTCATGTGGAAATCACGTGGTAATCACGTGTGAATCACGTGGGCATCACGAGGGCATCATGTGGGAATCATTTGGGAATCACGTGAGAATCACGTGTCAATCACGTGGGAATCACGTGGTAATCACGTGGGAATCACGTGACATTCACATGTCAATCACGTGTCAATCAAGTGTCAATCACTTGGAAGTCACGTGGGAATCACGTGGGAATCATCTGTCAATCACGTGGGAATCACGTGGGAATCAAGTGTCAATCGCGTGGGAATCATGTGGGAATCACATTGGTATCACGTGGGAATCACGTGGGAATCACCTGGGAATCACGTGTCAATCACGTGGGAATCACGTGGGAAACACGTGGGAATCACGTGGTAATCACGTGGGAATGCCATGTCAATCACGTGGGAATCACGTGGGAATCACGTCAAAATCACTTGGGAATCACGTGTCAATCAATTGGGAGTCACTTGGGAATCACATGGGAATCATGTGTGAATCAGGTATCAATCAGGTGGAAATCACGTGGGAATCACTTGGGAATCACGTTTGAATCACGTGTGAATCACATGGTAATCACATGGTAATCATGTGTCATTCACGTGGAAATCACGTGGGAATCACCCGTCAATGTCGTGGGAATCACGTGGGAATCACGTAGGAATCACGTGTCAATCACATGGGAATCACGTGGGAATCACGTGGGAATCATGTGGGAATCTCGTGTCAATCACGGGGGAATCACATGGGAATCACGTGGGATTCACGAGTAAATCACTTGGGAAAAACGTGGGAATCAAGTGGGAATCACGTGTCAATCACGTGGGAATCACATGGAAATCACGTGAGAATCACGTGGGAATCACGTGTAAATCACGTGGGTATCACGTGGGAATCACGTATCAATCACGTGGGAATCATGTGGAATCACGTGTCAATCATGAGGAAATCACATATCAATCACGTGTCAATCACGTGGGTATCCTGTGGGAGTCATGTGGGAATCACGTGGGAATCATGTGTCAATCACGTGGGAATCACGTGGGCATCACGTGTCAATAGGTGGGAATCTGTTTGGAATCAGGTGGGAATCATGTGTCAATCACGTGAGAATGACATGGGAATCACGTGTCAATCACGTGGGAATCCCGTGGGAATCACGTGGGAAGAACGTGGTAATCACATGTCAATCACGTGGGAATCAGGTGGGAATCACATGTCAATTACGTGGGTATCACGTGAGAATCACGTGTCAATCACGTGTGAAACACGTGGGAATCACGTGTCAATCACGTGGGTATCACGTGGGAATCACGTGGGAATCACGTGTCAGTCACGTGGGAATCATGTGGAAATCATGTATCTATCACGTGGGAATCACGTGGGAATCACGTGGTAATCACGTGTCAATCACGTGGGAATCACGTGGGAGTCACGTGTGTATCACCTGGGAATCACGTGTCAGTCTCGTGGGAATCACGTGGGAATCACGTGGTCATCACGTGGGATTCACGTGGGAATCATGTGGGAATCACGTGTCAATCACTTGGGAATCACGCGGGAATCACGTGGGAATCATGTGGGAATCACATCGGAATCACGTGACAATCACATGGGAATCACGTGGGAATCACGTGGGAATCACGTGGAAATCACGTGGGAATCACGTATCAATCACGTGGGAATCATGTGGAAATCACGTGGAAATCACGTGCCAATCACGTGTCAATCACGTGGGAATCACGTGGGAATCACGTGGGAATCACGTATCAATCATGTGGGAATCACATGGGAATCATGCGTAAATCATGTGGTAATCGTGGGAATCACGTGGTAATCCCATGGGAATCATGTGTGGGAATCACGTGGGAATCACGTGTCAATCAGGTGGGAATCATGTGGGAATCACGTGTCAATCACGAGGGAATCAATTGGGAATCACGTGGGAATCACTTGGGAATCACCTGTCAATCACGTGGGAATCATGTGGGAATCACGTGTCAATAAAGAGGGAATCATGTGGGAATCACGTGGGAATCACGTGGGAATCACGTGGAAATAACGTGTCATTCACTTGGGAATCACGTGGGAATCACATTTGAATCACGTGGGAATCACCTGTCAATATTGTGGGAATCACGTGGGAATGACGTTGGAATCACCTGTCAATCATGTGGGAATCACTTGGGAATCACTTGGGAGTCACGTGGGTATCACGTGGGAATCATGTGTCAATAACGTGGGAATCAGGTGGAAAACACGTGAGAATCACGTGGCAATCACGTGGGAATCATGTATCAATCACGTGGGCATAACGTAGTCGTCACGTGGAAAACACATGGGAATCACGTGGGATTCACGTGGGAATCACGTGTCAATCACGTGGGAATCACGTGGGAATCACCTGTCAATCACGTGTGCATCACGGAGACATCACGTGGGAATCATGTGTAAATCACGTGGGAATCACGTGGGAATCACGTGGGCATCACGTGGGCATCACGTGGCAATCATGTGGGAATCACGTGTCAATCACTTGAGAATCACGTGGGAATCACTTGGGAATCACGTGGGAATCACGTGTCACTCACGTGGGAATCACGTGGAAATCACTTGGGAATCACGTGGGAATCACGTGTCATTCACGTGGGAATCACGTGGGAATCACATGGGAATCACGTGGGAATCACCTGTCAATCACGTGGGAATCACGTGGGAATCACCTGTCAATCACGTGGAAATCACTTGGGAATCACGTGGGAATCACGTGGGAATCACCTGTCAATCACGTGGGAATCACGTGGGAATCACCTTTCAATCACGTGTCAATCACTTGGAAGTCACGTGGGAATCACGTGGGAATCACATGTCAATTACGTGGGAATCACGTGGGAATCAAGTGTCAATCGCGTGGGAATCATGTGAGAATCACATTGGTATCACGTGGGAATCACGGGGGAATCACCTGGGAATCATGTGTCAATCACGTGGGAATCACGTGGGAATCACGTGGGAATCACGTGTTAATCACGTGGGAATCACGTGTGAATCACGTGGGTATCACATGGGAATCACGTGGGAATCACGTTGGAATCACGTGGGAATCACTTGTCAATCACGTGGGTATCACGTGGGAATCACGTGGAATCACGTGCCAATCACGTGTGAAACACGTGGGAATCACGTGTCAATCACGTGGATATCACGTGGCAATAACGTAGGAATCACGTGTCAGTCACATGAGAATCACGTGGGAATCACGTGGGAATCATGTGTCAATCACGTGGGAATCACGTGGAAATCATGTATCAATCACGTGGGAATCATGTAGAAATCACGTGGAAATCTTGTGTCAATCACGTGGGAATCACGTGGGAATCACGTGGGAATCACGTGTCAATCATGTGGGAATCACGTGGGAATCATGCGTAAATCATGTGGGAATCACGTGGGAAACCCATGGGAATCATGTGAGGGAATGACGTGGGAATCACGTGTCGATCACGTGGGATTCATGTGGGAATCACGTGTCAATCACGAGGGAATCAAGTGGCAATCACGTGGGAATCACTTGGGAATGACGTGGGAATCACCTGTCAATCACGTGGGAATCATGTGGGAATCACGTGTCAATCAAGAGGGAATCACGTGGGAATCACGTGGGAATCACTTGGGAATCACGTGGAAATCACGTGTCATTCACGTGGGAATCACGTGGGAATCACATGGGAATCACGTGGGAAACACCTGTCAATCACGTGGGAATCACGTGGGACTCACGTGGGAATCACCTGGCAATCACGTGGGAATCACTTGGGAATCACGTGGGAGTCACGTGGGTATCACCTGGGAATCACGTTTCAATAACGTGGGAATCAGGAGGGAATCACGTGCGAATCATGTGGGAATCACGTGGGAATCACGTGGGATTCATGTATCAATCACGTGGGCATCACGTAGTCATCACGTGGGAAACACGTGGGAATCACGTGGGAATCACGTGGGAATCACGTGTCAATCACGTGGGAATCACGTGGGAGTCACGTGGGAATCACGTGTCAATCACGTGGGAATCACGTGGAAATCACGTGGTAAACACGTGGTAATCACGTGTCAATCACGTGGGTATCACGTGGGAATCACGTGGGAATCACTTGGGAATCACGTGTCAGTCATGTGAGAATCACGTGGGAATCACGTGGGAATCACTTGTCAGTTTCGGCGGAGCCCGGGGGAGTCATGTGGGAATCACGTGGGAATCACGTGGATATCACGTGGGAATCACGTGGGAATCACGTGTCAGTCACGTGAGAATCACGTGGGAATCACGTGGGAAATACGTGTAAATCACGTGGGAATCACATGGAAATCATGTATCTATCACATGGGAATCACATGGGAATCACGTGGGAATCACGTGGGAGTCACGTGTGTATCACGTGGGAATCACGTGTCAATCTCGTGGGAATCACGTGGGAATCACGTTGTCATCACGTGGGCATCACGTGGGAATCATGTGGGAATCACGTGTCAATCACTTGGGAATCACTTGTCAATCACGTGGGAATCAAGTGAGAAGAAGTTTGTAATCACATGTCAATCACGTGGGAATCACGTGGGAATCACGTGTCAATTACGTGGGTATCACATGGGAATCACGTGGGAATCACGTTTCAATCACGTGTGAAACACGTGGGAATCACGTGTCAATCACGTGGGTATCACGTGGGAATCACGTGGGAATCACGTGTCAGTCACGTGAGAATCACGTGGGAATCACGTGGGAATCACGTGTCAATCACGTGGGAATCACTTGGAAATCATGTATCTATCACGTGGGAATCACGTGGGAATCACGTGGGAATCACGTGTCAATCTCGTGGGAATCACGTGGGAGTCACGTGGGCATCACGTGGGCATCACATGGGAATCATGTGGATATCATGTGGGAATCACATGGGAATCACGTATCAATCACGTGGGAATCATGTTTAATCATGTGTCAATCATGCGAAATCACGTGGGAATAACGTGTCATTCACGTGGGAATCACGTGGGAATCATGTGGGAATCACATGACAATCACGTGTTAATCATGTGGGAATCGCATGTCATTCATGTGGAAATCACGTGGTAATCACGTGTGAATCACGTGGGCATCACGTGGGCATCATGTGGGAATCATTTGGGAATCACGTGAGAATCACGTGTCAATCACGTGGGAATCACGTGGTAATCACGTGGGAATCACGTGACATTCACATGTCAATCACGTGTCAATCAAGTGTCAATCACTTGGAAGTCACGTGGGAATCACATGGGAATCATGTGTCAATCACGTGGGAATCACGGGGGAATCAAGTGTCAATCGCGTGGGAATCATGTGGGAATCACATTGGTATCACGTGGGAATCACGTGGGAATCACCTGGGAATCACGTGTCAATCACGTGGGAATCACGTGGGAAACACGTGGGAAACACGTGGTAATCACGTGGGAATGACATGTCAATCACGTGGGAATCACGTGGGAATCACGTCAAAATCACTTGGGAATCACGTGTCAATCACTTGGGAATCACTTGGGAATCACGTGGGAATCATGTGTGAATCAGGTGTCAATCACGTGGGAATCACGTGGGAATCACTTGGGAATCTCGTTTGAATCACGTGTGAATCACATGGTAATCACGTGGGGAATCATGTGGGAATCACGTGGGTATCACCTGGGAATCACGTGTCAATAACGTGGGAATCAGGAGGGAATCACGTGGGAATCACGTGGGAATCACGTGGGATTCATGTATCAATCACGTGGGCATCACGTAGTCATCACGTGGGAAACACGTGGGAATCACGTGGGAATCACGTGGGAATCACGTGTCAATCACGTGGGAATCACGTGGGAGTCACGTGGGAATCACGTGGGAATCAACTGTCAATCACGTGGGCATCATGTAGCCATCACGTGAGAATCACGTGTTAATCACGTGGGTATCACGTGGGAATCACGTGGTAATCACGTGTCAATCACGTGGGAATCACGTGGAAATCACGTGGTAAACACGTGGTAATCACGTGTCAATCACGTGGGTATCACGTGGGAATCACGTGGGAATCACTTGGGAATCACGTGTCAGTCATGTGAGAATCACGTGGGAATCACGTGGGAATCACTTGTCAGTTTCGGCGGAGCCCGGGGGAGTCATGTGGGAATCACGTGGGAATCACGTGTCAATCACGTGGATATCACGTGGGAATCACTTGGGAATCACGTGTCAGTCACGTGAGAATCACGTGGGAATCACGTGGGAAATACGTGTAAATCACGTGGGAATCACATGGAAATCATGTATCTATCACATGGGAATCACATGGGAATCACGTGGGAATCACGTGGGAATCACGTGGGAGTCACGTGTGTATCACGTGGGAATCACGTGTCAATCTCGTGGGAATCACGTGGGAATCACGTTGTCATCACGTGGGCATCACGTGGGAATCATGTGGGAATCACGTGTCAATCACTTGGGAATCACTTGTCAATCACGTGGGAATCAAGTGAGAAGAAGTTTGTAATCACATGTCAATCACGTGGGAATCACGTGGGAATCACGTGTCAATTACGTGGGTATCACGTGGGAATCACGTGGGAATCACGTTTCAATCACGTGTGAAACACGTGGGAATCATGTGTCAATCACGTGGGTATCACGTGGGAATCACGTGGGAATCACGTGTCAGTCACGTGAGAATCACGTGGGAATCACGTGGGAATCACGTGTCAATCACGTGGGAATCACTTGGAAATCATGTATCTATCACGTGGGAATCACGTGGGAATCACGTGGGAATCACGTGTCAATCTCGTGGGAATCACGTGGGAGTCACGTGGGCATCACGTGGGCATCACATGGGAATCATATGGATATCATGTGGGAATCACATGGGAATCACGTATCAATCACGTGGGAATCATGTGGAATCATGTGTCAATCATGCGAAATCACGTGGGAATAACGTGTCATTCACGTGGGAATCATGTGTGAATCAGGTGGGAAGAACGTGGTAATCACATGTCAATCACGTGGGAATCAGGTGGGAATCACATGTCAATTACGTGGAAATCACGTGGGAATCACGTGGGAAGAACGTGGTAATCACATGTCAATCACGTGGGAATCAGGTGGGAATCACATGTCAATTACGTGGGTATCACGTGAGAATCACGTGTCAATCACGTGTGAAACACGTGGGAATCACGTGTCAATCACGTGGGTATCACGTGGGAATCACGTGGGAATCACGTGTCAGTCACGTGGGAATCATGTGGAAATCATGTATCTATCACGTGGGAATCACGTGGGAATCACGTGGTAATCACGTGTCAATCACGTGGGAATCACGTGGGAGTCACGTGTGTATCACCTGGGAATCACGTGTCAGTCTCGTGGGAATCACGTGGGAATCACGTGGTCATCACGTGGGATTCACGTGGGAATCATGTGGGAATCACGTGTCAATCACTTGGGAATCACGCGGGAATCACGTGGGAATCATGTGGGAATCACATCGGAATCACGTGACAATCACATGGGAATCACGTGGGAATCACGTGGGAATCACGTGGAAATCACGTGGGAATCACGTATCAATCACGTGGGAATCATGTGGAAATCACGTGGAAATCACGTGCCAATCACGTGTCAATCACGTGGGAATCACGTGGGAATCACGTGGGAATCACGTATCAATCATGTGGGAATCACATGGGAATCATGCGTAAATCATGTGGTAATCGTGGGAATCACGTGGTAATCCCATGGGAATCATGTGTGGGAATCACGTGGGAATCACGTGTCAATCAGGTGGGAATCATGTGGGAATCACGTGTCAATCACGAGGGAATCAATTGGGAATCACGTGGGAATCACTTGGGAATCACCTGTCAATCACGTGGGAATCATGTGGGAATCACGTGTCAATAAAGAGGGAATCATGTGGGAATCACGTGGGAATCACGTGGGAATCACGTGGAAATAACGTGTCATTCACTTGGGAATCACGTGGGAATCACATTTGAATCACGTGGGAATCATCTGTCAATATTGTGGGAATCACGTGGGAATGACGTTGGAATCACCTGTCAATCATGTGGGAATCACTTGGGAATCACTTGGGAGTCACGTGGGTATCACGTGGGAATCATGTGTCAATAACGTGGGAATCAGGTGGAAAACACGTGAGAATCACGTGGCAATCACGTGGGAATCATGTATCAATCACGTGGGCATAACGTAGTCGTCACGTGGAAAACACATGGGAATCACGTGGGATTCACGTGGGAATCACGTGTCAATCACGTGGGAATCACGTGGGAATCACCTGTCAATCACGTGTGCATCACGGAGACATCACGTGGGAATCATGTGTAAATCACGTGGGAATCACGTGGGAATCACGTGGGCATCACGTGGGCATCACGTGGCAATCATGTGGGAATCACGTGTCAATCACTTGAGAATCACGTGGGAATCACTTGGGAATCACGTGGGAATCACGTGTCACTCACGTGGGAATCACGTGGAAATCACTTGGGAATCACGTGGGAATCACGTGTCATTCACGTGGGAATCACGTGGGAATCACATGGGAATCACGTGGGAATCACCTGTCAATCACGTGGGAATCACGTGGGAATCACCTGTCAATCACGTGGAAATCACTTGGGAATCACGTGGGAATCACGTGGGAATCACCTGTCAATCACGTGGGAATCACGTGGGAATCACCTTTCAATCACGTGTCAATCACTTGGAAGTCACGTGGGAATCACGTGGGAATCACATGTCAATTACGTGGGAATCACGTGGGAATCAAGTGTCAATCGCGTGGGAATCATGTGAGAATCACATTGGTATCACGTGGGAATCACGGGGGAATCACCTGGGAATCATGTGTCAATCACGTGGGAATCACGTGGGAATCACGTGGGAATCACGTGTTAATCACGTGGGAATCACGTGTGAATCACGTGGGTATCACATGGGAATCACGTGGGAATCACGTTGGAATCACGTGGGAATCACTTGTCAATCACGTGGGTATCACGTGGGAATCACGTGGAATCACGTGCCAATCACGTGTGAAACACGTGGGAATCACGTGTCAATCACGTGGATATCACGTGGCAATAACGTAGGAATCACGTGTCAGTCACATGAGAATCACGTGGGAATCACGTGGGAATCATGTGTCAATCACGTGGGAATCACGTGGAAATCATGTATCAATCACGTGGGAATCATGTAGAAATCACGTGGAAATCTTGTGTCAATCACGTGGGAATCACGTGGGAATCACGTGGGAATCACGTGTCAATCATGTGGGAATCACGTGGGAATCATGCGTAAATCATGTGGGAATCACGTGGGAAACCCATGGGAATCATGTGAGGGAATGACGTGGGAATCACGTGTCGATCACGTGGGATTCATGTGGGAATCACGTGTCAATCACGAGGGAATCAAGTGGCAATCACGTGGGAATCACTTGGGAATGACGTGGGAATCACCTGTCAATCACGTGGGAATCATGTGGGAATCACGTGTCAATCAAGAGGGAATCACGTGGGAATCACGTGGGAATCACTTGGGAATCACGTGGAAATCACGTGTCATTCACGTGGGAATCACGTGGGAATCACATGGGAATCACGTGGGAAACACCTGTCAATCACGTGGGTATCACGTGGGACTCACGTGGGAATCACCTGGCAATCACGTGGGAATCACTTGGGAATCACGTGGGAGTCACGTGGGTATCACCTGGGAATCACGTTTCAATAACGTGGGAATCAGGAGGGAATCACGTGCAAATCACGTGGGAATCACGTGGGAATCACGTGGGATTCATGTATCAATCACGTGGGCATCACGTAGTCATCACGTGGGAAACACGTGGGAATCACGTGGGAATCACGTGGGAATCACGTGTCAATCACGTGGGAATCACGTGGGAGTCACGTGGGAATCACGTGTCAATCACGTGGGAATCACGTGGAAATCACGTGGTAAACACGTGGTAATCACGTGTCAATCACGTGGGTATCACGTGGGAATCACGTGGGAATCACTTGGGAATCACGTGTCAGTCATGTGAGAATCACGTGGGAATCACGTGGGAATCACTTGTCAGTTTCGGCGGAGCCCGGGGGAGTCATGTGGGAATCACGTGGGAATCACGTGGATATCACGTGGGAATCACGTGGGAATCACGTGTCAGTCACGTGAGAATCACGTGGGAATCACGTGGGAAATACGTGTAAATCACGTGGGAATCACATGGAAATCATGTATCTATCACATGGGAATCACATGGGAATCACGTGGGAATCACGTGGGAGTCACGTGTGTATCACGTGGGAATCACGTGTCAATCTCGTGGGAATCACGTGGGAATCACGTTGTCATCACGTGGGCATCACGTGGGAATCATGTGGGAATCACGTGTCAATCACTTGGGAATCACTTGTCAATCACGTGGGAATCAAGTGAGAAGAAGTTTGTAATCACATGTCAATCACGTGGGAATCACGTGGGAATCACGTGTCAATTACGTGGGTATCACATGGGAATCACGTGGGAATCACGTTTCAATCACGTGTGAAACACGTGGGAATCACGTGTCAATCACGTGGGTATCACGTGGGAATCACGTGGGAATCACGTGTCAGTCACGTGAGAATCACGTGGGAATCACGTGGGAATCACGTGTCAATCACGTGGGAATCACTTGGAAATCATGTATCTATCACGTGGGAATCACGTGGGAATCACGTGGGAATCACGTGTCAATCTCGTGGGAATCACGTGGGAGTCACGTGGGCATCACGTGGGCATCACATGGGAATCATGTGGATATCATGTGGGAATCACATGGGAATCACGTATCAATCACGTGGGAATCATGTGGAATCATGTGTCAATCATGCGAAATCACGTGGGAATAACGTGTCATTCACGTGGGAATCACGTGGGAATCATGTGGGAATCACATGACAATCACGTGTTAATCATGTGGGAATCGCATGTCATTCATGTGGAAATCACGTGGTAATCACGTGTGAATCACGTGGGCATCACGTGGGCATCATGTGGGAATCATTTGGGAATCACGTGAGAATCACGTGTCAATCACGTGGGAATCACGTGGTAATCACGTGGGAATCACGTGACATTCACATGTCAATCACGTGTCAATCAAGTGTCAATCACTTGGAAGTCACGTGGGAATCACATGGGAATCATGTGTCAATCACGTGGGAATCACGGGGGAATCAAGTGTCAATCGCGTGGGAATCATGTGGGAATCACATTGGTATCACGTGGGAATCACGTGGGAATCACCTGGGAATCACGTGTCAATCACGTGGGAATCACGTGGGAAACACGTGGGAATCACGTGGTAATCACGTGGGAATGACATGTCAATCACGTGGGAATCAGTGGGAATCACGTCAAAATCACTTGGGAATCACGTGTCAATCACTTGGGAATCACTTGGGAATCACGTGGGAATCATGTGTGAATCAGGTGTCAATCACGTGGGAATCACGTGGGAATCACTTGGGAATCTCGTTTGAATCACGTGTGAATCACATGGTAATCACGTGGGGAATCATGTGGGAATCACGTGGGTATCACCTGGGAATCACGTGTCAATAACGTGGGAATCAGGAGGGAATCACGTGGGAATCACGTGGGAATCACGTGGGATTCATGTATCAATCACGTGGGCATCACGTAGTCATCACGTGGGAAACACGTGGGAATCACGTGGGAATCACGTGGGAATCACGTGTCAATCACGTGGGAATCACGTGGGAGTCACGTGGGAATCACGTGGGAATCAACTGTCAATCACGTGGGCATCATGTAGCCATCACGTGAGAATCACGTGTTAATCACGTGGGTATCACGTGGGAATCACGTGGTAATCACGTGTCAATCACGTGGGAATCACGTGGAAATCACGTGGTAAACACGTGGTAATCACGTGTCAATCACGTGGGTATCACGTGGGAATCACGTGGGAATCACTTGGGAATCACGTGTCAGTCATGTGAGAATCACGTGGGAATCACGTGGGAATCACTTGTCAGTTTCGGCGGAGCCCGGGGGAGTCATGTGGGAATCACGTGGGAATCACGTGTCAATCACGTGGATATCACGTGGGAATCACGTGGGAATCACGTGTCAGTCACGTGAGAATCACGTGGGAATCACGTGGGAAATACGTGTAAATCACGTGGGAATCACATGGAAATCATGTATCTATCACATGGGAATCACATGGGAATCACGTGGGAATCACGTGGGAATCACGTGGGAGTCACGTGTGTATCACGTGGGAATCACGTGTCAATCTCGTGGGAATCACGTGGGAATCACGTTGTCATCACGTGGGCATCACGTGGGAATCATGTGGGAATCACGTGTCAATCACTTGGGAATCACTTGTCAATCACGTGGGAATCAAGTGAGAAGAAGTTTGTAATCACATGTCAATCACGTGGGAATCACGTGGGAATCACGTGTCAATTACGTGGGTATCACGTGGGAATCACGTGGGAATCACGTTTCAATCACGTGTGAAACACGTGGGAATCATGTGTCAATCACGTGGGTATCACGTGGGAATCACGTGGGAATCACGTGTCAGTCACGTGAGAATCACGTGGGAATCACGTGGGAATCACGTGTCAATCACGTGGGAATCACTTGGAAATCATGTATCTATCACGTGGGAATCACGTGGGAATCACGTGGGAATCACGTGTCAATCTCGTGGGAATCACGTGGGAGTCACGTGGGCATCACGTGGGCATCACATGGGAATCATGTGGATATCATGTGGGAATCACATGGGAATCACGTATCAATCACGTGGGAATCATGTGGAATCATGTGTCAATCATGCGAAATCATGTGGGAATAACGTGTCATTCACGTGGGAATCACGTGGGAATCATGTGGGAATCACATGACAATCACGTGTTAATCATGTGGGAATCGCATGTCATTCATGTGGAAATCACGTGGTAATCACGTGTGAATCACGTGGGCATCACGTGGGCATCATGTGGGAATCATTTGGGAATCACGTGAGAATCACGTGTCAATCACGTGGGAATCACGTGGTAATCACGTGACATTCACATGTCAATCACGTGTCAATCAAGTGTCAATCACTTGGAAGTCACGTGGGAATCACATGGGAATCATGTGTCAATCACGTGGGAATCACGGGGGAATCAAGTGTCAATCGCGTGGGAATCATGTGGGAATCACATTGGTATCACGTGGGAATCACGTGGGAATCACCTGGGAATCACGTGTCAATCACGTGGGAATCACGTGGGAAACACGTGGGAATCACGTGGTAATCACGTGGGAATGACATGTCAATCACGTGGGAATCACGTGGGAATCACGTCAAAATCACTTGGGAATCACGTGTCAATCACTTGGGAATCACTTGGGAATCACGTGGGAATCATGTGTGAATCAGGTGTCAATCACGTGGGAATCACGTGGGAATCACTTGGGAATCTCGTTTGAATCACGTGTGAATCACGTGGAAATCACGTTGGAATCACGTATCAATCACGTGGGAATCATGTGGAATCATGTGTCAATCATGCGAAATCACGTGGGAATAACGTGTCATTCACGTGGGAATCACGTGGGAATCATGTGGGAATCACATGACAATCACGTGTTAATCATGTGGGAATCGCATGTCATTCATGTGGAAATCACGTGGTAATCACGTGTGAATCACGTGGGCATCACGTGGGCATCATGTGGGAATCATTTGGGAATCACGTGAGAATCACGTGTCAATCACGTGGGAATCACGTGGTAATCACGTGGGAATCACGTGACATTCACATGTCAATCACGTGTCAATCAAGTGTCAATCACTTGGAAGTCACGTGGGAATCACATGGCAATCATGTGTCAATCACGTGGGAATCACGGGGGAATCAAGTGTCAATCGCGTGGGAATCATGTGGGAATCACATTGGTATCACGTGGGAATCACGTGGGAATCACCTGGGAATCACGTGTCAATCACGTGGGAATCACGTGGGAAACACGTGGGAATCACGTGGTAATCACGTGGGAATGACATGTCAATCACGTGGGAATCACGTGGGAATCACGTCAAAATCACTTGGGAATCACGTGTCAATCACTTGGGAATCACTTGGGAATCACGTGGGAATCATGTGTGAATCAGGTGTCAATCACGTGGGAATCACGTGGGAATCACTTGGGAATCTCGTTTGAATCACGTGTGAATCACATGGTAATCACGTGGGGAATCATGTGGGAATCACATCGGAATCACGTGACAATCACGTGGGAATCACGTGGGAATCACGTGGGAATCACGTGGAAATCACGTGGGAATCACGTATCAATCACGTGGGAATCATGTAGAAATCACGTGGAAATCACGTGTCAATCACGGGTCAGTCACGTGGGAATCACGTGGGAATCACGTGGGAATCACGTATCAATCATGTGGGAATCACGTGGGAATCATGCGTAAATCATGTGGTAATCGTGGGAATCACGTGGTAATTCCATGGGAATCATGTGGGGGAATCACGTGGGAATCACGTGTCAATCAGGTGGGAATCATACGGGAATCACGTGTCAATCACGAGGGAATCAATTGGGAATCACGTGGGAATCACTTGGGAATCACCTGTCAATCACGTGGGAATCATGTGGGAATCACGTGTCAATCAAGAGGGAATCATGTGGGAATCACGTGGGAATCACGTGGGAATCACGTGGAAATCACGTGTCATTCACGTGGGAATCACGTGGGAATCACATTTGAATCACGTGGGAATCATCAGTCAATCATGTGGGAATCACGTTGGAATCACCTGTCAATCACGTGGGAATCACTTGGGAATCACTTGGGAGTCACGTGGGTATCACGTGGGAATCACGTGTCAATAATGTGGGAATCAGGTGGGAAACACGTGGGAATCATGTGGCAATCACGTGGGAATCATGTATAAATCACGTGGGCATAACGTAGTCGTCACGTGGAAAACACGTGGGAATCACGTGGGATTCACGTGGGAATCACGTGTCAATCACGTGGGAATCACGTGGGAATCACCTGTCAATCACGTGGGCATCACGGAGCCATCAGGTGGGAATCACGTGTGAATCACCTGGGTATCACGTGGGAATCACGTGGGAATCATGTATCAATCACGTGGGCATAAGGTAGTCGTCACGTGGAAAACACGTGGGAATCACGTGGGAATCACGTGGGAATCACGTGTCAATCACGTGGGAATCACGTGGGAATCACCTGTCAATCACGTGGGCATCACGGAGACATCACGTGGGAATCATGTGTAAATCACATGGGAATCACGTGGGAATCACGTGGGAATCACGTGTGAAACATGTGTCAATCAAGTGGGAATCACTTGGGAATCACGTGGGCATCACGTGGGCATCACGTGGCAATCATGTGGGAATCACGTGTCAATCACTTGGGAATCACGTGGGAATCACTTGGGAATCACGTGGGAATCACGTGTCATTCACGTGGGAATCACGTCGGAAACACTTGGGAATCACGTGGGAATCACGTGTCATTCACGTGGGAATCACGTGGGAATCACATGGGAATCAGGTGGGAATCACCTGTCAATCACGTGGGAATCACGTGGGAATCACCTGTCAATCACGTGGAAATCACTTCGGAATCACGTGGGAGTCACGTGGGTATCACCTGGGAATCACGTGTCAATAACGTGGGAATCAGGAGGGAATCACGTGGGAATCACGTGGGAATCACGTGGGAATCACGTGTCAATCACGTGGGAATCACGTGGGAGTCACGTGTGAATCACGTGGGAATCACGTGGGAATCACGTGTCAATCACGTGGGAATCACGTGGGAGTCACGTGGGAATCACGTGGGAATCACCTGTCAATCACGTGGGCATCACGTGGGCATCACGTAGCCCTCACGTGAGAATCACGAGTCAATCACGTGGGTATCACGTGGGAATCACGTGGGAATCATGTGTCAATCACGTGGGAATCACGTGGGAATCACGTGGGAATCATGTGTGAATCACGTGTCAATCAAGTGGGAATCACATGGGAATCACGTGGGTATCACGTGGGCATCACGTGGCAATCATGTGGGAATCACGTGTCAATCACCTGTCAATCACGTGGCAATCACTTGGGAATCACTTGGGAGTCACGTGGGTATCACGTGGGAATCACGTGTCAATAATGTGGGAATCAGGTGGGAAACACGTGGGAATCACGTGTCATTCACGTGGGAATCACGACGGAATCACTTGGGAATCACGTGGGAATCACCTGTCAATCACCTGGGCATCACGGAGCCATCAGGTGGGAATCACGAGTCAATCACCTGGGTATCACGTGGGAATCACGTGGGAATCATGTATCAATCACGTGGGCATAACGTAGTCGTCACGTGGAAAACACGTGGGAATCACGTGGCAATCACGTGGGCATCACGTGGGCATCACGTAGCCCTCACGTGAGAATCACGTGTCAATCACGTGGGTATCACGTGGGAATCACGTGGGAATCATGTGTCAATCACGTGGGAATCACGTGGGAATCACGTGTGAATCACGTGTCAATCAAGTGGGAATCACATGGGAATCACGTGGGTATCACGTGGGCATCACGTGGCAATCATGTGGGAATCACGTGTCAATCACTTGGGAATCACGTGGGAATCACGTGGGAATCACGTGGAAATCACGTGTCATTCACGTGGGAATTACGTGGGAGTCACATTTGAATCACGTGGGAATCACCTGCCAATCATGTGGGAATCACGTGGGAATCACGTTGGAATCACCTGTCAATCACGTGGGAATCACTTGGGAATCACTTGGGAGTCACGTGGGTATCATGTGGGAATCACGTGTCAATAACGTCGGAATCAGGTGGGAAACACGTGGGAATCACGTGGCAATCACGTGGGAATCATGTATCAATCACGTGGGCATAACGTAGTCATCACGTGGAAAACACGTGGGAATCACGTGGGATTCACTTGGGAATCACGTGTCAATCACGTGGGAATCACGTGGGAATCACCTTTCAATCACGTGGGCATCACGGAGCCATCAGGTGGGAATCACGTGTCAATCACGTGGGTATCAAGTGGGAATCACGTGGGAATCATGTATCAATCACGTGGGCATAACGTAGTCGTCACGTGGAAAACACGTGGGAATCACGTGGGAATCACGTGGGAATCACGTGTCAATCACGTGGGAATCACGTGGGAATCACCTGTCAATCACGTGGGCATCACGGAGACATCACGTGGGAATCATGTGTAAATCACGTGGGAATCACGTGGGAATCACGTGGGCATCACGTGGGCATCACGTGGCAATCATGTGGGAATCACGTGTCAATCACTTGGGAATCACGTGGGAATCACTTGGGAATCACGTGGGAATCACGTGTCATTCACGTGCGAATCACGTGGGAATCAATTGGGAATCACGTGGGAATCACGTGTCCTTCACATGGGAATCACGTGGGAATCACATGGGAATCACGTGGGAATCACCTGTCAATCACGTGGGAATCACGTGGGAATCACCTGTCAATCACGTGGAAATCACTTGGGAATCACGTGGGAGTCTGTGGGTATCACCTGGGAATCACGTGTCAATAACGTGGGAATCAGGAGGGAATCACGTGGGAATCATGTGGGAATCACGTGGGAATCACGTGTCAATCATGTGGGAATCACGTGGGAGTCACGTTGGAATCACGTGGGAATCACCTGTCAATCACGTGGGCATCAAGTGGGCATCACGTAGCCCTCACGTGAGAATCACGAGTCAATCACGTGGGTATCACGTGGGAATCACGTGTGAATCACGTGTGAATCACGTGTCAATCAAGTGGGAATCACATGGGAATCACGTGGGTATCACGTGGGCATCACGTGGCAATCATGTGGGAATCACGTGTCAATCACGTGGGAATCACGTGGTAATCACGTGGAAATCACGTGGGAAACACGTGGTAATCACGTGTCAATCATGCGGGTATCACGTGGGAATCACGTGGGAATCACTTGGGAATCACGTGGGAATCACGTGCGAATCACTTGTCATTCACGTCGGAGCCCAGGGGAGTCATGTGGGAATCACGTGACAATTACGTGGGAATCACTTGTCAATCACGTGGGAATCACGTGGGAAGAACTTGGTAATCACATGTCAATCAGCTGGGAATCACGTGGGAATCACGTGTCAATCACGTGGGAATCACGTGGGAGTCACGTGTGTATCACGTGGGAATCACGTGTCAATCTCGTGGGAATCACGTGGGAATCACGTGGGCATCACGTGGGCATCACGTTGGAATCATGTGGGAATCACGTGTCAATCACTTGGGAATCACGTGGGAATCACGTGGGAATCATGTGGGAATCACATGGGAATCACGTGACAATCACGTGAGAATCACGTGGGAATCAAGTGGGAATCACGTGGGAATCACATATCAATCACATGGGAATCATGTGGAATCACGTGTCAATCA
The DNA here is from genome assembly GCF_963930625.1 of Muntiacus reevesi. Taxonomy (NCBI): domain Eukaryota; kingdom Metazoa; phylum Chordata; class Mammalia; order Artiodactyla; family Cervidae; genus Muntiacus; species Muntiacus reevesi. Next base: position 90,153,471 of record NC_089257.1, read on the forward strand.
TGAGGAAATCACGTGGGAATAACGTGTCATTCACGTGGGAATCACGTGGGAATCACATGACAATCACGTGTTAATCACATGGGAATTGCGTGACATTCACGTGGAAATCACGTGGTAATCACGTGTGAATCACGTGGGCATCACGTGGGCATCATGTGGGAATCATTTGGGAATCACGTGAGAATCACGTGTCAATCACGTGGGAATCACGTGGGAGTCACGTGTCAATCACGTGGGAATCACGTGGGAGTCACGTGTGAATCAGGTGGGAATCACGTGGGAATCACGTGTCAATCACGTGGGAATCACGTGGGAGTCACGTGGGAATCACGTGGGAATCACCTGTCAATCACGTGGGCATCACGTAGTCATCAGGTGGGAAACACGTGGGAATCACGTGTCAATCACGTGTCAATCACGTGGAAATCACGTGTCAGTCACGTGAGAATCACATGGGAATCACGTGGGAATCACGTGTCAATCACATGGGAATCACTTGTCAATCACGTGAGAATCACGTGGGAAGAACGTGGTAATCAAATGTCAATCACGTGGGAATCACGTGGGAATCATGTAGGAATCACTTTGGAGTCACGTGGGAATCACGTGGGAATCACGTGTCAATCACGTGGGAATCACTTGTTAATCACGTGGGAATCACGTGGGAAGAACGTGGTAATCCAATGTCAATCACGTGGGAATCACGTGGGAATCACGTGGGAATCACGTGGGAATCACGTATCAATCATGTGGGAATCACATGGGAATCATGCGTAAATCATGTGGTAATCGTGGGAATCACGTGGTAATCCCTTGGGAATCATGTGTGGGAATCACGTGGGAATCACGTGTCAATCAGGTGGGAATCATGTGGGAATCACGTGTCAATCACGAGGGAATCAATTGGGAATCACGTGGGAATCACTTGGGAATCACCTGTCAATCACGTGGGAATCATGTGGGAATCACGTGTCAATAAAGAGGGAATCATGTGCGAATCACGTGGGAATCACGTGGGAATCACGTGGAAATAACGTGTCATTCACTTGGGAATCACGTGGGAATCACATTTGAATCACGTGGGAATCATCTGTCAATCATGTGGGAATCACGTGGGAATGACGTTGGAATCACCTGTCAATCATGTGGGAATCACTTGGGAATCACTTGGGAGTCACGTGGGTATCATGTGGGAATCACGTGTCAATAACGTGGGAATCAGGTGGAAAACACGTGAGAATCTCGTGGCAATCACGTGGGAATCATGTATCAATCACGTGGGCATAACGTAGTCGTCACGTGGAAAACACGTGGGAATCACGTGGGATTCACGTGGGAATCACGTGTCAATCACGTGGGAATCACGTGGGAATCACCTGTCAATCACGTGTGCATCACGGAGACATCACGTGGGAATCATGTGTAAATCACGTGGGAATCACGTGGGAATCACGTGGGCATCACGTGGGCATCACGTGGCAATCATGTGGGAATCACGTGTCAATCACTTGAGAATCACGTGGGAATCACTTGGGAATCACGTGGGAATCACGTGTCATTCACGTGGGAATCACGTGGAAATCACTTGGGAATCACGTGGGAATCACGTGTCATTCACGTGGGAATCACGTGGGAATCACATGGGAATCACGTGGGAATCACCTGTCAATCACGTGGGAATCACGTGGGAATCACCTGTCAATCACGTGGAAATCACTTGGGAATCACGTGGGAATCACGTGGGAATCACCTGTCAATCACGTGGGAATCACGTGGGAATCACCTTTCAATCACGTGTCAATCACTTGGAAGTCACGTGGGAATCACGTGGGAATCACATGTCAATTACGTGGGAATCACGTGGGAATCAAGTGTCAATCGCGTTGGAATCATGTGAGAATCACATTGCTATCACGTGGGAATCACGGGGGAATCACCTGGGAATCATGTGTCAATCACGTGGGAATCACGTGGGAATCACGTGGGAATCACGTGTTAATCACGTGGGAATCACGTGTGAATCACGTGGGTATCACATGGGAATCACGTGGGAATCACGTTGGAATCACGTGGGAATCACTTGTCAATCACGTGGGTATCACGTGGGAATCACGTGGAATCACGTGCCAATCACGTGTGAAACACGTGGGAATCACGTGTCAATCACGTGGATATCACGTGGCAATAACGTAGGAATCACGTGTCAGTCACATGAGAATCACGTGGGAATCACGTGGGAATCATGTGTCAATCACGTGGGAATCACGTGGAAATCATGTATCAATCACGTGGGAATCATGTAGAAATCACGTGGAAATCTTGTGTCAATCACGTGGGAATCACGTGGGAATCACGTGGGAATCACATGTCAATCATGTGGGAATCACGTGGGAATCATGCGTAAATCATGTGGGAATCACGTGGGAATCACGTGGGAAACCCATGGGAATCATGTGAGGGAATGACGTGGGAATCACGTGTCGATCACGTGGGATTCATGTGGGAATCACGTGTCAATCACGAGGGAATCAAGTGGCAATCACGTGGGAATCTCTTGGGAATGACGTGGGAATCACCTGTCAATCACGTGGGAATTATGTGGGAATCACGTGTCAATCAAGAGGGAATCACGTGGGAATCACGTGGGAATCACTTGGGAATCACGTGGAAATCACGTGTCATTCACGTGGGAATCACGTGGGAATCACATGGGAATCACGTGGGAAACACCTGTCAATCACGTGGGAATCACGTGGGACTCACGTGGGAATCACCTGGCAATCACGTGGGAATCACTTGGGAATCACGTGGGAGTCACGTGGGTATCACCTGGGAATCACGTTTCAATAACGTGGGAATCAGGAGGGAATCACGTGGGAATCACGTGGGAATCACGTGGGAATCACGTGGGATTCATGTATCAATCACGTGGGCATCACGTAGTCATCACGTGGGAAACACGTGGGAATCACGTGGGAATCACGTGGGAATCACGTGTCAATCACGTGGGAATCACGTGGGAGTCACGTGGGAATCACGTGGGAATCAACTGTCAATCACGTGGGCATCATGTAGCCATCACGTGAGAATCACGTGTCAATCACGTGGGTATCACGTGGGAATCACGTGGTAATCACGTGTCAATCACGTGGGAATCACGTGGAAATCACGTGGTAAACACGTGGTAATCACGTGTCAATCACGTGGGTATCACGTGGGAATCACGTGGGAATCACTTGGGAATCACGTGTCAGTCATGTGAGAATCACGTGGGAATCACGTGGGAATCACTTGTCAGTTTCGGCGGAGCCCGGGGGAGTCATGTGGGAATCACGTGGGAATCACGTGTCAATCACGTGGATATCACGTGGGAATCACGTGGGAATCACGTGTCAGTCACGTGAGAATCACGTGGGAATCACGTGGGAAATACGTGTAAATCACGTGGGAATCACATGGAAATCATGTATCTATCACATGGGAATCACATGGGAATCACGTGGGAATCACGTGGGAATCACGTGGGAGTCACGTGTGTATCACGTGGGAATCACGTGTCAATTTCGTGGGAATCACGTGGGAATCACGTTGTCATCACGTGGTCATCACGTGGGAATCATGTGGGAATCACGTGTCAATCACTTGGGAATCACTTGTCAATCACGTGGGAATCAAGTGAGAAGAAGTTTGTAATCACATGTCAATCACGTGGGAATCACGTGGGAATCACGTGTCAATTACGTGGGTATCACATGGGAATCACGTGGGAATCACGTTTCAATCACGTGTGAAACACGTGGGAATCACGTGTCAATCACGTGGGTATCACGTGGGAATCACGTGGGAATCACGTGTCAGTCACGTGAGAATCACGTGGGAATCACGTGGGAATCACGTGTCAATCACGTGGGAATCACTTGGAAATCATGTATCTATCACGTGGGAATCACGTGGGAATCACGTGGGAATCACGTGTCAATCTCGTGGGAATCACGTGGGAGTCACGTGGGCATCACGTGGGCATCACATGGGAATCATGTGGATATCATGTGGGAATCACATGGGAATCACGTATCAATCACGTGGGAATCATGTGGAATCATGTGTCAATCATGCGAAATCACGTGGGAATAACGTGTCATTCACGTGGGAATCACGTGGGAATCATGTGGGAATCACATGACAATCACGTGTTAATCATGTGGGAATCGCATGTCATTCATGTGGAAATCACGTGGTAATCACGTGTGAATCACGTGGGCATCACGTGGGCATCATGTGGGAATCATTTGGGAATCACGTGAGAATCACGTGTCAATCACGTGGGAATCACGTGGTAATCACGTGGGAATCACGTGACATTCACATGTCAATCACGTGTCAATCAAGTGTCAATCACTTGGAAGTCACGTGGGAATCACATGGCAATCATGTGTCAATCACGTGGGAATCACGGGGGAATCAAGTGTCAATCGCGTGGGAATCATGTGGGAATCACATTGGTATCACGTGGGAATCACGTGGGAATCACCTGGGAATCACGTGTCAATCACGTGGGAATCACGTGGGAAACACGTGGGAATCACGTGGTAATCACGTGGGAATGACATGTCAATCACGTGGGAATCACGTGGGAATCACGTCAAAATCACTTGGGAATCACGTGTCAATCACTTGGGAATCACTTGGGAATCACGTGGGAATCATGTGTGAATCAGGTGTCAATCACGTGGGAATCACGTGGGAATCACTTGGGAATCTCGTTTGAATCACGTGTGAATCACATGGTAATCACGTGGGGAATCATGTGGGAATCACGTGGGTATCACCTGGGAATCACGTGTCAATAACGTGGGAATCAGGAGGGAATCACGTGGGAATCACGTGGGAATCACGTGGGAATCACGTGGGATTCATGTATCAATCACGTGGGCATCACGTAGTCATCACGTGGGAAACACGTGGGAATCACGTGGGAATCACGTGGGAATCACGTGTCAATCACGTGGGAATCACGTGGGAGTCACGTGGGAATCACGTGGGAATCACGTGTCAGTCAATTGGGAGTCACGTGAGAATCACGTGGGAATCACGTGGCAATCAACTGGGAATCACATGTAAATCACGTGGGAATCATGTGGGTATCACGTGTCAATCACGAGGGAATCTCGTTGGAATTACGTGGGAATCACTTGGGAATCACGTCGGAATCACGTGTCATTCATGTGAGAATCACATGGGAATCACGTGTCAATCACGTGGGAATCACTGGGAATCAGGTGGGAATCACGAGTCAATCACGTGGGAATCACGTGGGAATGACGTGTCAATCACATTTGAATCACATGGGAATGTCGTTGGAATCACCTGGGAATCTCGTGTAAATCACGTGGGAATCACGTCGGAATCACGTGTCAATCACGTGGGAATCACGTGGAAATCATGTGGAAATCACGTGTCAATCACGTGGGAATCACATGGGAATCACGTGCCAATCACGAGGGAATCACGTGGGAATCACGTGGGAATCACTTGTCAGTCACGTGGGAGTCACGTGGGAATCACATGGGAATCACGTGGGAATCACGTGTCAGTCACGTGGGAATCATGTGGGAATCACGTGTCAATCACTAGGGAATCTCGTGGGAATCACGTGGGAATCACTTGGGAATCACGTGGGAATCACGTGTCATTCACGTGGGAATCACATGGGAATCACAAAAGAATCACGTGTGAATCACGTGGGAATCACGTGGGAGTCACGTGCGAATCTCGTCTCAATCACGTGGGAATCTCATGGGAATCACGTGGTAATCACATGTCAATCAGGTAGGAATCACGTGGGAATCACGTGTGACTCAAATGGACATCATGTGAGAATCATGTGTGAATCACTTGGGAATCACGTGTCAATCACGTGGGAATCACGTGTCAATCACGAGGGAATCATTCGTCAATCACGTGGGAATCACGTGGGAGTCACGTGGGAATCACTTGGGAATCACGTGGTAATCATGTGGGAATACCGTGGGAATCACGATTCAATCACATGGGAATCATGTTGGAATCGCGTGTCAATCACGAGGGAATCACGTGGGAGTCACGTGGGAATCACGTGTCAATCACAGGGGAATCACGTGGGAATCACGAGTCAATCACGTGGCAATCATGTGGAAATCAGGTCGGAATCACGTGTAAATCACGTGGGAATCACGTGGGCATCACGTGGGAATCATTTGGAAATCACGTGGAATCACGTGTCAATCACGTGGGCATCACGTGGGCATCATTTGGGAATCACGTGGGAATCACGTGGGTATCACGTGGGAATCACGTGTCAATCACGTCGGAATCACGTGGGTATCACGTGGGAATCACGTGGGAATCACGTGTCAATCACATGGGAATCATGTGGGAATCACGTCGGAATCAAGTGTCAATCACGTGGGAATCAAGGGGAATCATGTGGGAATCACTTGTCTACTACGTGTGAATCACGTGGGAATCACGTGTCAATCACGTGGGAATCACGTGGGAAACACGTGGGAATCACTTGGGATTCACGTGTCAGTCACGTGGGAATCATGTGGGAACCACGTGTCAATCACGTGGGAATCACATGGTAATCACGTGGGAATCACGTGGTAATCACGTGTCAATCACGTGGAATCACGTAAGAATCACGTGGGAATCACGTGAGAATCACGTGAGAATCACGTGTCAATCACGTGGGAATCACGTGTGAATCACCTGGGAATCACGTAGGAATAACGTGGGAATCACGTGGGAATCACGTGTCAATCAGGTGGGAATCATGTGGGAATCACATGGGAATCACGTGTCATTCACGAGGGAATCACATGGGAATCACGTGTCAATCACGTGGGAATCACCTGGAAATCTCGTGTCAATCACGTGGGAATCACGTGGGAATCACATGTCAATCACGTGGGAATCAAGTGGTAAACACGTGGAAATCACGTGTCAATCACGTGGGATTCACGTGGGAATCTCAAGTCAATCACGGGGGATTCACGTGGAAATCACCTGTCAATCACGTGGGAATCACGTGGGAATCACGTGTCAATCACGTGTGAATCACGTGGGATTCACTTGGGAATCACGTGGGAATCACGTGTCAGTCAATTGGGAGTCACGTGGGAATCACGTGGGAATCACGTGGCAATCAACTGGGAATCACATGTAAATCACGTGGGAATCATGTGGGAATCACGTGTCAATCACGAGGAAATCTCGTGGGATTTACGTGGGAATCACTTGGGAATCATGTCGGAATCACGTGTCATTCACGTGGGAATCACATGGGAATCACGTGTCAATCACGTGGGAATCACATGGGAATCAGGTGGGAATCACGAGTCAATCACGTGGGAATCACGCGGGAATGACGTGTCAATCACGTTTGAATCACATGGGAATGACGTTGGAATCACCTGGGAATCTCGTGTAAATCACGTGGGAATCACGTCAGAATCACGTGTCAATCACGTGGGAATCACATGGGAATCATGTGGAAATCACGTGTCAATCATGTGGGATTCACATGGGAATCACGTGCCAATCACGAGGGAATCACGTGGGAAACACGTGGGAATCACTTGGGAATCACGTGTCAGTCACGTGGGAATCATGTGGGAACCACGTGTCAATCACGTGGAAATCACGTGTCAGTCACGTGAGAATCACATGGGAATCACGTGGGAATCACGTGTCAATCACGTGGGAATCATGTGGGAATCACGTGTCAATCACTAGGGAATCTCGTGGGAATCACGTGGGAATCACTTGGGAATCACGTGGGAATCACGTGTCATTCACATGGGAATCACATGGGAATCACATGGGAATCACGTGTGAATCACGTGGGAATCACGTGGGAAGCACGTGGGAATCACATCTGAAAAACGTGGGAATCACGTGGGAATCACGTGTCCATCACGAGGGAATCTCGTGGGAATCACGTGGGAATCACTTGGGAATCACGTGGGAATCACGTGTAATTCAAGTTGGAATCACGTGGGAATCACATGGGAATCACGTGGGAATCACGTGGGAATCATGTTGGAATCACGTGGAAATCACATCTCAATCAAGTGGGAATCATGTGGGAATCACGTGTCAATCATGAGGGAATATCGTGGGAATCACGTGGGAATCCCTTTGGAATCACGTGGGAATCACGTGTCATTCACGTGGGAATCACGTGGGAGTCACGTGGGAATCACGTGTCAATCACGAGGCAATCACGTGGGAGTCATGTGGGAATCACGTGTCAATCACATGGGAATCATGAGGGAATCACGAGTCAATCACGTGGGAATTATGTGGAAATCAGGTCGGAATCACGTGTAAATCACGTGAGAATCACGTGGGCATCACGTGGGAATCATTTGGAAATCACGTGGAATCACGTGTCAATCACATGGGCATCACGTGGGCATCATTTGGGAATCACATGGGAATCACGTGGGTATCACGTGGGAATCACGTGGGAATCACGTGTCAATCACGTCGGAATCACGTGGGTATCACGTGGGAATCACGTGGGAATCACGTGTCAATCACATGGGAATCATGTGGGAATCACGTCGGAATCACGTGTCAATCACGTGGGAATCAAGGGGAATCACGTGGGAATCACTTGTCTACTACGTGTGAATCACGTGGGAATCACGTGTCAATCACGTGGGAATCACGTGGGAAACACGTGGGAATCACTTGGGAATCACGTGTCAGTCACGTGGGAATCATGTGGGAACCACGTGTCAATCACGTGGAAATCACGTGTCAGTCACGTGAGAATCACATGGGAATCACGTGGGAATCACGTGTCAATCACATGGGAATCACTTGTCAATCACGTGAGAATCACGTGGGAAGAACGTGGTAATCAAATGTCAATCACGTGGGAATCACGTGGGAATCACGTAGGAATCACTTTGGAGTCACGTGGGAATCACGTGGGAATCACGTGTCAATCACGTGGGAATCACTTGTTAATCACGTGGGAATCACGTGGGAAGAACGTGGTAATCCAATGTCAATCACGTGGGAATCACGTGGGAATCACGTGGGAATCACGTGGGAATCACGTATCAATCATGTGGGAATCACATGGGAATCATGCGTAAATCATGTGGTAATCGTGGGAATCACGTGGTAATCCCTTGGGAATCATGTGTGGGAATCACGTGGGAATCACGTGTCAATCAGGTGGGAATCATGTGGGAATCACGTGTCAATCACGAGGGAATCAATTGGGAATCACGTGGGAATCACTTGGGAATCACCTGTCAATCACGTGGGAATCATGTGGGAATCACGTGTCAATAAAGAGGGAATCATGTGGGAATCACGTGGGAATCACGTGGGAATCACGTGGAAATAACGCGTCATTCACTTGGGAATCACGTGGGAATCACATTTGAATCACGTGGGAATCATCTGTCAATCATGTGGGAATCACGTGGGAATGACGTTGGAATCACCTGTCAATCATGTGGGAATCACTTGGGAATCACTTGGGAGTCACGTGGGTATCATGTGGGAATCACGTGTCAATTACGTGGGAATCAGGTGGGAATCATGTGGGAATCACATGACAATCACGTGTTAATCATGTGGGAATCGCATGTCATTCATGTGGAAATCACGTGGTAATCACGTGTGAATCACGTGGGCATCACGTGGGCATCATGTGGGAATCATTTGGGAATCACGTGAGAATCACGTGTCAATCACGTGGGAATCACGTGGTAATCACGTGGGAATCACGTGACATTCACATGTCAATCACGTGTCAATCAAGTGTCAATCACTTGGAAGTCACGTGGGAATCACATGGCAATCATGTGTCAATCACGTGGGAATCACGGGGGAATCAAGTGTCAATCGCGTGGGAATCATGTGGGAATCACATTGGTATCACGTGGGAATCACGTGGGAATCACCTGGGAATCACGTGTCAATCACGTGGGAATCACGTGGGAAACACGTGGGAATCACGTGGTAATCACGTGGGAATGACATGTCAATCACGTGGGAATCACGTGGGAATCACGTCAAAATCACTTGGGAATCACGTGTCAATCACTTGGGAATCACTTGGGAATCACGTGGGAATCATGTGTGAATCAGGTGTCAATCACGTGGGAATCACGTGGGAATCACTTGGGAATCTCGTTTGAATCACGTGTGAATCACATGGTAATCACGTGGGGAATCATGTGGGAATCACGTGGGTATCACCTGGGAATCACGTGTCAATAACGTGGGAATCAGGAGGGAATCACGTGGGAATCACGTGGGAATCACGTGGGAATCACGTGGGATTCATGTATCAATCACGTGGGCATCACGTAGTCATCACGTGGGAAACACGTGGGAATCACGTGGGAATCACGTGGGAATCACGTGTCAATCACGTGGGAATCACGTGGGAGTCACGTGGGAATCACGTGGGAATCACGTGTCAGTCAATTGGGAGTCACGTGAGAATCACGTGGGAATCACGTGGCAATCAACTGGGAATCACATGTAAATCACGTGGGAATCATGTGGGTATCACGTGTCAATCACGAGGGAATCGTTGGAATTACGTGGGAATCACTTGGGAATCACGTCGGAATCACGTGTCATTCATGTGAGAATCACATGGGAATCACGTGTCAATCACGTGGGAATCACTGGGAATCAGGTGGGAATCACGAGTCAATCACGTGGGAATCACGTGGGAATGACGTGTCAATCACATTTGAATCACATGGGAATGTCGTTGGAATCACCTGGGAATCTCGTGTAAATCACGTGGGAATCACGTCGGAATCACGTGTCAATCACGTGGGAATCACGTGGAAATCATGTGGAAATCACGTGTCAATCACGTGGGAATCACATGGGAATCACGTGCCAATCACGAGGGAATCACGTGGGAATCACGTGGGAATCACTTGTCAGTCACGTGGGAGTCACGTGGGAATCACATGGGAATCACGTGGGAATCACGTGTCAGTCACGTGGGAATCATGTGGGAATCACGTGTCAATCACTAGGGAATCTCGTGGGAATCACGTGGGAATCACTTGGGAATCACGTGGGAATCACGTGTCATTCACGTGGGAATCACATGGGAATCACAAAAGAATCACGTGTGAATCACGTGGGAATCACGTGGGAGTCACGTGCGAATCTCGTCTCAATCACGTGGGAATCTCATGGGAATCACGTGGTAATCACATGTCAATCAGGTAGGAATCACGTGGGAATCACGTGTGACTCAAATGGACATCATGTGAGAATCATGTGTGAATCACTTGGGAATCACGTGTCAATCACGTGGGAATCACGTGTCAATCACGAGGGAATCATTCGTCAATCACGTGGGAATCACGTGGGAGTCACGTGGGAATCACTTGGGAATCACGTGGTAATCATGTGGGAATACCGTGGGAATCACGATTCAATCACATGGGAATCATGTTGGAATCGCGTGTCAATCACGAGGGAATCACGTGGGAGTCACGTGGGAATCACGTGTCAATCACAGGGGAATCACGTGGGAATCACGAGTCAATCACGTGGCAATCATGTGGAAATCAGGTCGGAATCACGTGTAAATCACGTGGGAATCACGTGGGCATCACGTGGGAATCATTTGGAAATCACGTGGAATCACGTGTCAATCACGTGGGCATCACGTGGGCATCATTTGGGAATCACGTGGGAATCACGTGGGTATCACGTGGGAATCACGTGTCAATCACGTCGGAATCACGTGGGTATCACGTGGGAATCACGTGGGAATCACGTGTCAATCACATGGGAATCATGTGGGAATCACGTCGGAATCAAGTGTCAATCACGTGGGAATCAAGGGGAATCATGTGGGAATCACTTGTCTACTACGTGTGAATCACGTGGGAATCACGTGTCAATCACGTGGGAATCACGTGGGAAACACGTGGGAATCACTTGGGATTCACGTGTCAGTCACGTGGGAATCATGTGGGAACCACGTGTCAATCACGTGGGAATCACATGGTAATCACGTGGGAATCACGTGGTAATCACGTGTCAATCACGTGGAATCACGTAAGAATCACGTGGGAATCACGTGAGAATCACGTGAGAATCACGTGTCAATCACGTGGGAATCACGTGTGAATCACCTGGGAATCACGTAGGAATAACGTGGGAATCACGTGGGAATCACGTGTCAATCAGGTGGGAATCATGTGGGAATCACATGGGAATCACGTGTCATTCACGAGGGAATCACATGGGAATCACGTGTCAATCACGTGGGAATCACCTGGAAATCTCGTGTCAATCACGTGGGAATCACGTGGGAATCACATGTCAATCACGTGGGAATCAAGTGGTAAACACGTGGAAATCACGTGTCAATCACGTGGGATTCACGTGGGAATCTCAAGTCAATCACGGGGGATTCACGTGGAAATCACCTGTCAATCACGTGGGAATCACGTGGGAATCACGTGTCAATCACGTGTGAATCACGTGGGATTCACTTGGGAATCACGTGGGAATCACGTGTCAGTCAATTGGGAGTCACGTGGGAATCACGTGGGAATCACGTGGCAATCAACTGGGAATCACATGTAAATCACGTGGGAATTATGTGGGAATCACGTGTCAATCACGAGGAAATCTCGTGGGATTTACGTGGGAATCACTTGGGAATCATGTCGGAATCACGTGTCATTCACGTGGGAATCACATGGGAATCACGTGTCAATCACGTGGGAATCACATGGGAATCAGGTGGGAATCACGAGTCAATCACGTGGGAATCACGCGGGAATGACGTGTCAATCACGTTTGAATCACATGGGAATGACGTTGGAATCACCTGGGAATCTCGTGTAAATCACGTGGGAATCACGTCAGAATCACGTGTCAATCACGTGGGAATCACATGGGAATCATGTGGAAATCACGTGTCAATCATGTGGGATTCACATGGGAATCACGTGCCAATCACGAGGGAATCACGTGGGAATCACGTGGGAATCACGTGTCAGTCCCGTGGGAGTCACGTGGGAATCACATGGGAATCACGTGGGAATCACGTGTCAATCACGTGGGAATCATGTGGGAATCACGTGTCAATCACTAGGGAATCTCGTGGGAATCACGTGGGAATCACTTGGGAATCACGTGGGAATCACGTGTCATTCACATGGGAATCACATGGGAATCACATGGGAATCACGTGTGAATCACGTGGGAATCACGTGGGAAGCACGTGGGAATCACATCTGAAAAACGTGGGAATCACGTGGGAATCACGTGTCCATCACGAGGGAATCTCGTGGGAATCACGTGGGAATCACTTGGGAATCACGTGGGAATCACGTGTAATTCAAGTTGGAATCACGTGGGAATCACATGGGAATCACGTGGGAATCACGTGGGAATCATGTTGGAATCACGTGGAAATCACATCTCAATCAAGTGGGAATCATGTGGGAATCACGTGTCAATCATGAGGGAATATCTTGGGAATCACGTGGGAATCCCTTTGGAATCACGTGGGAATCACGTGTCATTCACGTGGGAATCACGTGGGAGTCACGTGGGAATCACGTGTCAATCACGAGGCAATCACGTGGGAGTCATGTGGGAATCACGTGTCAATCACATGGGAATCATGAGGGAATCACGAGTCAATCACGTGGGAATTATGTGGAAATCAGGTCGGAATCACGTGTAAATCACGTGAGAATCACGTGGGCATCACGTGGGAATCATTTGGAAATCACGTGGAATCACGTGTCAATCACATGGGCATCACGTGGGCATCATTTGGGAATCACATGGGAATCACGTGGGTATCACGTGGGAATCACGTGGGAATCACGTGTCAATCACGTCGGAATCACGTGGGTATCACGTGGGAATCACGTGGGAATCACGTGTCAATCACATGGGAATCATGTGGGAATCACGTCGGAATCACGTGTCAATCACGTGGGAATCAAGGGGAATCACGTGGGAATCACTTGTCTACTACGTGTGAATCACGTGGGAATCACGTGTCAATCACGTGGGAATCACGTGGGAAACACGTGGGAATCACTTGGGAATCACGTGTCAGTCACGTGGGAATCATGTGGGAACCACGTGTCAATCACGTGGAAATCACGTGTCAGTCACGTGAGAATCACATGGGAATCACGTGGGAATCACGTGTCAATCACATGGGAATCACTTGTCAATCACGTGAGAATCACGTGGGAAGAACGTGGTAATCAAATGTCAATCACGTGGGAATCACGTGGGAATCACGTAGGAATCACTTTGGAGTCACGTGGGAATCACGTGGGAATCACGTGTCAATCACGTGGGAATCACTTGTTAATCACGTGGGAATCACGTGGGAAGAACGTGGTAATCCAATGTCAATCACGTGGGAATCACGTGGGAATCACGTGGGAATCACGTGGGAATCACGTATCAATCATGTGGGAATCACATGGGAATCATGCGTAAATCATGTGGTAATCGTGGGAATCACGTGGTAATCCCTTGGGAATCATGTGTGGGAATCACGTGGGAATCACGTGTCAATCAGGTGGGAATCATGTGGGAATCACGTGTCAATCACGAGGGAATCAATTGGGAATAACGTGGGAATCACTTGGGAATCACCTGTCAATCACGTGGGAATCATGTGGGAATCACGTGTCAATAAAGAGGGAATCATGTGGGAATCACGTGGGAATCACGTGGGAATCACGTGGAAATAACGTGTCATTCACTTGGGAATCACGTGGGAATCACATTTGAATCACGTGGGAATCATCTGTCAATCATGTGGGAATCACGTGGGAATGACGTTGGAATCACCTGTCAATCATGTGGGAATCACTTGGGAATCACTTGGGAGTCACGTGGGTATCATGTGGGAATCACGTGTCAATAACGTGGGAATCAGGTGGAAAACACGTGAGAATCACGTGGCAATCACGTGGGAATCATGTATCAATCACGTGGGCATAACGTAGTCGTCACGTGGAAAACACGTGGGAATCACGTGGGATTCACGTGGGAATCACGTGTCAATCACGTGGGAATCACGTGGGAATCACCTGTCAATCACGTGTGCATCACGGAGACATCACGTGGGAATCATGTGTAAATCACGTGGGAATCACGTGGGAATCACGTGGGCATCACGTGGGCATCACGTGGCAATCATGTGGGAATCACGTGTCAATCACTTGAGAATCACGTGGGAATCACTTGGGAATCACGTGGGAATCACGTGTCATTCACGTGGGAATCACGTGGAAATCACTTGGGAATCACGTGGGAATCACGTGTCATTCACGTGGGAATCACGTGGGAATCACATGGGAATCACGTGGGAATCACCTGTCAATCACGTGGGAATCACGTGGGAATCACCTGTCAATCACGTGGAAATCACTTGGGAATCACGTGGGAATCACGTGGGAATCACCTGTCAATCACGTGGGAATCACGTGGGAATCACCTTTCAATCACGTGTCAATCACTTGGAAGTCACGTGGGAATCACGTGGGAATCACATGTCAATTACGTGGGAATCACGTGGGAATCAAGTGTCAATCGCGTTGGAATCATGTGAGAATCACATTGCTATCACGTGGGAATCACGGGGGAATCACCTGGGAATCATGTGTCAATCACGTGGGAATCACGTGGGAATCACGTGGGAATCACGTGTTAATCACGTGGGAATCACGTGTGAATCACGTGGGTATCACATGGGAATCACGTGGGAATCACGTTGGAATCACGTGGGAATCACTTGTCAATCACGTGGGTATCACGTGGGAATCACGTGGAATCACGTGCCAATCACGTGTGAAACACGTGGGAATCACGTGTCAATCACGTGGATATCACGTGGCAATAACGTAGGAATCACGTGTCAGTCACATGAGAATCACGTGGGAATCACGTGGGAATCATGTGTCAATCACGTGGGAATCACGTGGAAATCATGTATCAATCACGTGGGAATCATGTAGAAATCACGTGGAAATCTTGTGTCAATCACGTGGGAATCACGTGGGAATCACGTGGGAATCACATGTCAATCATGTGGGAATCACGTGGGAATCATGCGTAAATCATGTGGGAATCACGTGGGAATCACGTGGGAAACCCATGGGAATCATGTGAGGGAATGACGTGGGAATCACGTGTCGATCACGTGGGATTCATGTGGGAATCACGTGTCAATCACGAGGGAATCAAGTGGCAATCACGTGGGAATCTCTTGGGAATGACGTGGGAATCACCTGTCAATCACGTGGGAATTATGTGGGAATCACGTGTCAATCAAGAGGGAATCACGTGGGAATCACGTGGGAATCACTTGGGAATCACGTGGAAATCACGTGTCATTCACGTGGGAATCACGTGGGAATCACATGGGAATCACGTGGGAAACACCTGTCAATCACGTGGGAATCACGTGGGACTCACGTGGGAATCACCTGGCAATCACGTGGGAATCACTTGGGAATCACGTGGGAGTCACGTGGGTATCACCTGGGAATCACGTTTCAATAACGTGGGAATCAGGAGGGAATCACGTGGGAATCACGTGGGAATCACGTGGGAATCACGTGGGATTCATGTATCAATCACGTGGGCATCACGTAGTCATCACGTGGGAAACACGTGGGAATCACGTGGGAATCACGTGGGAATCACGTGTCAATCACGTGGGAATCACGTGGGAGTCACGTGGGAATCACGTGGGAATCAACTGTCAATCACGTGGGCATCATGTAGCCATCACGTGAGAATCACGTGTCAATCACGTGGGTATCACGTGGGAATCACGTGGTAATCACGTGTCAATCACGTGGGAATCACGTGGAAATCACGTGGTAAACACGTGGTAATCACGTGTCAATCACGTGGGTATCACGTGGGAATCACGTGGGAATCACTTGGGAATCACGTGTCAGTCATGTGAGAATCACGTGGGAATCACGTGGGAATCACTTGTCAGTTTCGGCGGAGCCCGGGGGAGTCATGTGGGAATCACGTGGGAATCACGTGTCAATCACGTGGATATCACGTGGGAATCACGTGGGAATCACGTGTCAGTCACGTGAGAATCACGTGGGAATCACGTGGGAAATACGTGTAAATCACGTGGGAATCACATGGAAATCATGTATCTATCACATGGGAATCACATGGGAATCACGTGGGAATCACGTGGGAATCACGTGGGAGTCACGTGTGTATCACGTGGGAATCACGTGTCAATTTCGTGGGAATCACGTGGGAATCACGTTGTCATCACGTGGTCATCACGTGGGAATCATGTGGGAATCACGTGTCAATCACTTGGGAATCACTTGTCAATCACGTGGGAATCAAGTGAGAAGAAGTTTGTAATCACATGTCAATCACGTGGGAATCACGTGGGAATCACGTGTCAATTACGTGGGTATCACATGGGAATCACGTGGGAATCACGTTTCAATCACGTGTGAAACACGTGGGAATCACGTGTCAATCACGTGGGTATCACGTGGGAATCACGTGGGAATCACGTGTCAGTCACGTGAGAATCACGTGGGAATCACGTGGGAATCACGTGTCAATCACGTGGGAATCACTTGGAAATCATGTATCTATCACGTGGGAATCACGTGGGAATCACGTGGGAATCACGTGTCAATCTCGTGGGAATCACGTGGGAGTCACGTGGGCATCACGTGGGCATCACATGGGAATCATGTGGATATCATGTGGGAATCACATGGGAATCACGTATCAATCACGTGGGAATCATGTGGAATCATGTGTCAATCATGCGAAATCACGTGGGAATAACGTGTCATTCACGTGGGAATCACGTGGGAATCATGTGGGAATCACATGACAATCACGTGTTAATCATGTGGGAATCGCATGTCATTCATGTGGAAATCACGTGGTAATCACGTGTGAATCACGTGGGCATCACGTGGGCATCATGTGGGAATCATTTGGGAATCACGTGAGAATCACGTGTCAATCACGTGGGAATCACGTGGTAATCACGTGGGAATCACGTGACATTCACATGTCAATCACGTGTCAATCAAGTGTCAATCACTTGGAAGTCACGTGGGAATCACATGGCAATCATGTGTCAATCACGTGGGAATCACGGGGGAATCAAGTGTCAATCGCGTGGGAATCATGTGGGAATCACATTGGTATCACGTGGGAATCACGTGGGAATCACCTGGGAATCACGTGTCAATCACGTGGGAATCACGTGGGAAACACGTGGGAATCACGTGGTAATCACGTGGGAATGACATGTCAATCACGTGGGAATCACGTGGGAATCACGTCAAAATCACTTGGGAATCACGTGTCAATCACTTGGGAATCACTTGGGAATCACGTGGGAATCATGTGTGAATCAGGTGTCAATCACGTGGGAATCACGTGGGAATCACTTGGGAATCTCGTTTGAATCACGTGTGAATCACATGGTAATCACGTGGGGAATCATGTGGGAATCACGTGGGTATCACCTGGGAATCACGTGTCAATAACGTGGGAATCAGGAGGGAATCACGTGGGAATCACGTGGGAATCACGTGGGAATCACGTGGGATTCATGTATCAATCACGTGGGCATCACGTAGTCATCACGTGGGAAACACGTGGGAATCACGTGGGAATCACGTGGGAATCACGTGTCAATCACGTGGGAATCACGTGGGAGTCACGTGGGAATCACGTGGGAATCACGTGTCAGTCAATTGGGAGTCACGTGAGAATCACGTGGGAATCACGTGGCAATCAACTGGGAATCACATGTAAATCACGTGGGAATCATGTGGGTATCACGTGTCAATCACGAGGGAATCTCGTTGGAATTACGTGGGAATCACTTGGGAATCACGTCGGAATCACGTGTCATTCATGTGAGAATCACATGGGAATCACGTGTCAATCACGTGGGAATCACTGGGAATCAGGTGGGAATCACGAGTCAATCACGTGGGAATCACGTGGGAATGACGTGTCAATCACATTTGAATCACATGGGAATGTCGTTGGAATCACCTGGGAATCTCGTGTAAATCACGTGGGAATCACGTCGGAATCACGTGTCAATCACGTGGGAATCACGTGGAAATCATGTGGAAATCACGTGTCAATCACGTGGGAATCACATGGGAATCACGTGCCAATCACGAGGGAATCACGTGGGAATCACGTGGGAATCACTTGTCAGTCACGTGGGAGTCACGTGGGAATCACATGGGAATCACGTGGGAATCACGTGTCAGTCACGTGGGAATCATGTGGGAATCACGTGTCAATCACTAGGGAATCTCGTGGGAATCACGTGGGAATCACTTGGGAATCACGTGGGAATCACGTGTCATTCACGTGGGAATCACATGGGAATCACAAAAGAATCACGTGTGAATCACGTGGGAATCACGTGGGAGTCACGTGCGAATCTCGTCTCAATCACGTGGGAATCTCATGGGAATCACGTGGTAATCACATGTCAATCAACTAGGAATCACGTGGGAATCACGTGTGACTCAAATGGACATCATGTGAGAATCATGTGTGAATCACTTGGGAATCACGTGTCAATCACGTGGGAATCACGTGTCAATCACGAGGGAATCATTCGTCAATCACGTGGGAATCACGTGGGAGTCACGTGGGAATCACTTGGGAATCACGTGGTAATCATGTGGGAATACCGTGGGAATCACGATTCAATCACATGGGAATCATGTTGGAATCGCGTGTCAATCACGAGGGAATCACGTGGGAGTCACGTGGGAATCACGTGTCAATCACAGGGGAATCACGTGGGAATCACGAGTCAATCACGTGGCAATCATGTGGAAATCAGGTCGGAATCACGTGTAAATCACGTGGGAATCACGTGGGCATCACGTGGGAATCATTTGGAAATCACGTGGAATCACGTGTCAATCACGTGGGCATCACGTGGGCATCATTTGGGAATCACGTGGGAATCACGTGGGTATCACGTGGGAATCACGTGTCAATCACGTCGGAATCACGTGGGTATCACGTGGGAATCACGTGGGAATCACGTGTCAATCACATGGGAATCATGTGGGAATCACGTCGGAATCAAGTGTCAATCACGTGGGAATCAAGGGGAATCATGTGGGAATCACTTGTCTACTACGTGTGAATCACGTGGGAATCACGTGTCAATCACGTGGGAATCACGTGGGAAACACGTGGGAATCACTTGGGATTCACGTGTCAGTCACGTGGGAATCATGTGGGAACCACGTGTCAATCACGTGGGAATCACATGGTAATCACGTGGGAATCACGTGGTAATCACGTGTCAATCACGTGGAATCACGTAAGAATCACGTGGGAATCACGTGAGAATCACGTGAGAATCACGTGTCAATCACGTGGGAATCACGTGTGAATCACCTGGGAATCACGTAGGAATAACGTGGGAATCACGTGGGAATCACGTGTCAATCAGGTGGGAATCATGTGGGAATCACATGGGAATCACGTGTCATTCACGAGGGAATCACATGGGAATCACGTGTCAATCACGTGGGAATCACCTGGAAATCTCGTGTCAATCACGTGGGAATCACGTGGGAATCACATGTCAATCACGTGGGAATCAAGTGGTAAACACGTGGAAATCACGTGTCAATCACGTGGGATTCAGGTGGGAATCTCAAGTCAATCACGGGGGATTCACGTGGAAATCACCTGTCAATCACGTGGGAATCACGTGGGAATCACGTGTCAATCACGTGTGAATCACGTGGGATTCACTTGGGAATCACGTGGGAATCACGTGTCAGTCAATTGGGAGTCACGTGGGAATCACGTGGGAATCACGTGGCAATCAACTGGGAATCACATGTAAATCACGTGGGAATCATGTGGGAATCACGTGTCAATCACGAGGAAATCTCGTGGGATTTACGTGGGAATCACTTGGGAATCATGTCGGAATCACGTGTCATTCACGTGGGAATCACATGGGAATCACGTGTCAATCACGTGGGAATCACATGGGAATCAGGTGGGAATCACGAGTCAATCACGTGGGAATCACGCGGGAATGACGTGTCAATCACGTTTGAATCACATGGGAATGACGTTGGAATCACCTGGGAATCTCGTGTAAATCACGTGGGAATCACGTCAGAATCACGTGTCAATCACGTGGGAATCACATGGGAATCATGTGGAAATCACGTGTCAATCATGTGGGATTCACATGGGAATCACGTGCCAATCACGAGGGAATCACGTGGGAATCACGTGGGAATCACGTGTCAGTCCCGTGGGAGTCACGTGGGAATCACATGGGAATCACGTGGGAATCACGTGTCAATCACGTGGGAATCATGTGGGAATCACGTGTCAATCACTAGGGAATCTCGTGGGAATCACGTGGGAATCACTTGGGAATCACGTGGGAATCACGTGTCATTCACATGGGAATCACATGGGAATCACATGGGAATCACGTGTGAATCACGTGGGAATCACGTGGGAAGCACGTGGGAATCACATCTGAAAAACGTGGGAATCACGTGGGAATCACGTGTCCATCACGAGGGAATCTCGTGGGAATCACGTGGGAATCACTTGGGAATCACGTGGGAATCACGTGTAATTCAAGTTGGAATCACGTGGGAATCACATGGGAATCACGTGGGAATCACGTGGGAATCATGTTGGAATCACGTGGAAATCACATCTCAATCAAGTGGGAATCATGTGGGAATCACGTGTCAATCATGAGGGAATATCGTGGGAATCACGTGGGAATCCCTTTGGAATCACGTGGGAATCACGTGTCATTCACGTGGGAATCACGTGGGAGTCACGTGGGAATCACGTGTCAATCACGAGGCAATCACGTGGGAGTCATGTGGGAATCACGTGTCAATCACATGGGAATCATGAGGGAATCACGAGTCAATCACGTGGGAATTATGTGGAAATCAGGTCGGAATCACGTGTAAATCACGTGAGAATCACGTGGGCATCACGTGGGAATCATTTGGAAATCACGTGGAATCACGTGTCAATCACATGGGCATCACGTGGGCATCATTTGGGAATCACATGGGAATCACGTGGGTATCACGTGGGAATCACGTGGGAATCACGTGTCAATCACGTCGGAATCACGTGGGTATCACGTGGGAATCACGTGGGAATCACGTGTCAATCACATGGGAATCATGTGGGAATCACGTCGGAATCACGTGTCAATCACGTGGGAATCAAGGGGAATCACGTGGGAATCACTTGTCTACTACGTGTGAATCACGTGGGAATCACGTGTCAATCACGTGGGAATCACGTGGGAAACACGTGGGAATCACTTGGGAATCACGTGTCAGTCACGTGGGAATCATGTGGGAACCACGTGTCAATCACGTGGGAATCACATGGTAATCACGTGGGAATCACGTGGTAATCACGTGTCAATTACGTGGAATCACGTGAGAATCACGTGGGAATCACGTGAGAATCACGTGAGAATCACGTGTCAATCACATGGGAATCACGTGTGAATCACCTGGGAATCACGAGGGAATAACGTGGGAATCACGTGGGAATCACGTGTCAATCAGGTGGGAATCATGTGGGAATCACATGGGAATCACGTGTCATTCACGAGGGAATCACATGGGAATCACGTGTCAATCACGTGGGAATCACCTGGAAATCTCGTGTCAATCACGTGGGAATCACGTGGGAATCACATGTCAATCACGTAGGAATCAAGTGTTAAACACGTGGAAATCACGTGTCAATCACGTGGGAATCACCTGGGAATCTCAAGTCAATCACGGGGGATTCACGTGGAAATCACCTGTCAATCACGTGGGAATCACGTGGGAATCACGTGTCAATCACGTGGGAATCACGTGGGATTCATGTGGGAATCACGTGGGAATCACGTGTCAGTCAATTGGGAGTCACGTGGGAATCACGTGGGAATCACGTGGCAATCAACTGGGAATCACATGTAAATCACGTGGGAATCATGTGGGTATCACGTGTCAATCACGAGGGAATCTCGTGGGAATTACGTGGGAATCACTTGGGAATCACGTCGGAATCACGTGTCATTCACGTGGGAATCACATGGGAATCACGTGTCAATCACGTGGGAATCACTGGGAATCAGGTGGGAATCACGAGTCAATCACGTGGGAATCACGTGGGAATGACGTGTCAATCACATTTGAATCACATGGGAATGTCGTTGGAATCACCTGGGAATCTCGTGTAAATCACGTGGGAATCACGTCGGAATCACGTGTCAATCACGTGGGAATCACGTGGAAATCATGTGGAAATCACGTGTCAATCACGTGGGAATCACATGGGAATCACGTGCCAATCACGAGGGAATCACGTGGGAATCACGTGGGAATCACTTGTCAGTCCCGTGGGAGTCACGTGGGAATCACATGGGAATCACGTGGGAATCACGTGTCAATCACATGGGAATCATGTGGGAATCACGTGTCAATCACTAGGGAATCTCGTGGGAATCATGTGGGAATCACTTGGGAATCACGTGGGAATCACGTGTCATTCACGTGGGAATCACATGGGAATCACAAAAGAATCACGTGGGAATCACGTGGGAAGCACGTGGGAATCACATCTGAAAAGCGTGGGAATCACGTGGGAATCACTTTGGAATCACGTGGGAATCACGTGTCATTCACGTGGGAATCACGTGGGAATCATGTGGGAATCACGTGACAATCAGGTGGGCATCACATAGCCATCAGGTGGGAATCACGTGGGAATCACTTGGGAGTCACGTGGGAATCACGTGGGAATCAAGTGTCAATCGCGTGTGCATCACGTGGGAATCACGTGTCAATCCCGTGGGAATCACGTTTGAATCACGTGGGAATCACGTGTCAATCCCGCGGGGAATCACGTTTGAATCACGTGGGAATCACGTGTCAATCACGTGGGAATCACAGGGAATCACGTGGTAATCACGTGGGAATCACGTGTCCATCGCGTGTGAATCACGTGGGAATAACGTGGGAATCACGTGGGAATCACATGTCAATCACATTGGAATCACGTGGGAAACACGTGTCAATCACGTGGTAATCACTTGTCCATCACGTGGGAATCAAGAGGGAATAACGTGGGAATCACGTGGGAATCACATGTCAATCACGTGGGAATCACATGGAATCACGTGGGAATCAAGTGAGAATCACGTGGGAATCTCATGGGAATCACGTGGTAAACACATGTCAATCAGGTAGGAATCACGTGGGAATCACGTGTGACTCACATGGAAATCATTTGAGAATCATGTGTGAATCACTTGGGAATCACGTGTCAATCACGTGGGAATCACGTGTCAATCACGTGGGAATCATTCGTCAATCACGTGGGAATCACGTGGGAGTCACGTGGGAATCACATGGGAATCACGTGGTAATCATTTGGGAATCACGTGGGAATCACGATTCAATCACGTGGGAATCATGTTGGAATCGCGTGTCAATCACGAGGGAATCACGTGTGAGTCACGTGGGAATCACGTGTCAATCACATGGGAATCACGTGGGAATCACGAGTCAATCACGTGGGAATCATGTGGAAATTAGGTCGGAATCACGTGTAAATCACGTGGGAATCACTTGGGCATCACGTGGCAATCATTTGGAAATCACGTGGAATCACGTGTCAATCACGTGGGCATCACGTGGGCATCACGTGGGTATCATTTGGGTATCACGTGGGAATCACGTGGGTATCACGTGGGATTCACGTGGGAATCACTTGTCAATCACGTGGGAATATCGTGGGTTTCACGTGGGAATCATGTGGGTATCACGTGTCAATCACGTGGGAATCATGTGGGAATCACGTCGGAATCACGTGTCAATCACGTGGGAATCAAGGGTGAATCACGTGGGAATCACTTGTCAACTACGTGTGAATCAAGTGGGAATCAGGTGTCAATCACGTGGGAATCACGTGGGAAACACGTGGGAATCACTTGGGAATCACGTGTCAGTCACGTGGGAATCATGTGGGAACCACGTGTCAATCACGTGGGAATCACGTGGTAATCACATGGGAATCACGTGGTAATCACGTGTCAATCACGTGTATTCACGTAAGAATCATGTGACAATCACGTGTCAATCATGTGGGAATCACGTGGGAATCACTTGGGAATCACGTGGGAATCACGTGGGAATCATGTGTCAATCAAGTGGGAATCATGTGGGAATCACGTGGGAATCACGTGTCATTCACGTGGGAATCACCTGTCAATCACGTGGGAATCACGTGGGAATCACGTGTCAATCACGTGGGAATCACGTGGAATTCACGTGGGAATCACGTGGGAATCACATGTCAGTCACCTGGGAGTCACGTGGGAATCACGTGGGCATCACGTGGCAATCAAGTGGGAATCACATGTAAATCACGTGGGAATCATGTGGGAATCACGCGTCAATCACGAGGGAATCTCTTGGGAATCACGTGGGAATCACTTGGAAATCACGTGGGAATCACGTGTCAGTCACCTGGGAGTCACGTGGGAATCACGTGGGAATCACGTGGCAATCAAGTGGGAATCACATGTCAATCACGTGGGAATCACGTGGGAATCACGTGGGAATCACGTGACAAGTATTTGCGAAAAATGTGGGAATCACGTGTCAATCACGTGGTAATCAGCTGTCAATCACGTGGTAATCACGTGGGAATCACGTGTCAATCACGTGGGATTCACGTGGGATTCACGTGGGAATCAAGTGGGAATCAAGTGGGAATCACGTGTCAATCACGTGGGAATCAAGTGGGAATCACTTGGGAATCACGTGTCAATCATGTGGGAATCACGTGGGAATCACGTGGTAATCACATGGGAATCACGTGTCCATCGCGTGGGAATCATGTGGGAATAACGTGGGAATCACGTGGGAATAACATGTCAATCACGTTGGAATCACGTGGGAATCACGTGTCAATCACGTGGTAATCAAGTGGTAATCACTTGTCCATCACGTGGGAATAACGTGGGAATGACGTGGGAATCACGTGGGAATCACATGTCAATCACGTGGGAAGCACATGGAATCACGTGGGAATCAAGTGTCAATCACGTAGGAAACACGTGGGCATCACGTGTGAATCATGTGGGAATCACAAGGGAATCACGTGTCAATCATGTGGGAATCACGTGGGAGTCACGTGCGAATCACGTCTCAATCACGTGGGAATCTCATGGGACTCACGTGGTAATCACATGTCAATCATGTAAGAATCACGTGGGAATCACGTGTGACTCACATGGAAATCATATGAGAATCATGTGTGAATCACTTGGGAATCACGTGTCTATCACGTGGGAATCACGTGTCAATCACGTGGGAATCATTCATCAATCACGTGGGAATCACGTGGGAGTCACTTGGGAATCACATGGGAATCACGTGGTAATCATGTGGGAATCACGATTCAATCACGTGGGAATCATTTTGGAATCTCGTGTCAATCACGAGGGAGTCACGTGGGAGTAACGTGGGAATCACGTGTCAATCACATGGGAATCACGTGGGAATCACAAGTCAATCACGTGGGAATCATGTGGAAATCAGGTCGTAATCACGTGTATATCACGTGGGAATCACGTGGGCATCACGTGGGAATCATTTGGAAATCACGTGGAATCACATGTCAATCACGTGTGATTCACGTGGGCATCATTTGGGAATCACGTGGGAATCACGTGGGTATCACGTGGGAATCACGTTTCATCACGTGGGAATCACGTGGGTATCACGTGGAAATCACGTGTCTATCACGTGGGAATCATGTGGGAATCACGTCGGAATCACGTGTCAATCACGAGGGAATCAAGGGGGAATCACGTGGGAATCACTTGTCAACTACGTGTGAATCACGTGGGAATCAGGTGTCAATCACGTGGGAATCATGTGGGAACCACGTGTCAATCACGTGGGAATCACGTGGTAATCACGTGGGAATCACGTGGTATTCACATGTCAATCACGTGGAATCACATGAGAATCACGTGGGAATCACGTGAGAATCACGTGAGAATCACGTGTCAATCACGTGGGAATCACCTGGGAATCACCTGGGAATCACGTGGGAATCACGTGGAAATCACGTGTCAATCAGGTGGGAATCATGTGGGAATCACGTGGGAATCACGTGTCATTCACGAGGGAATCACATGGGAATCACATGTCAATCACGTGGGAATCACCTGGAAATCTCGTGTCAATCACGTGGGAATCACGTGGGAATCACATGTCAATCACGTGGGAATCAAGTGTTAAACACGTGGAAATCACGTGTCAATCACGTGGGAATCACCTGGGAATCTCAAGTCAATCACGGGGGATTCACGTGGGAATCACCTGTCAATCACGTGAGAATCACGTGGGAATCACGTGTCAATCACGTGGGAATCATTCGTCAATCACGTGGGAATCACGTGGGAGTTACGTGGGAATCACATGGGAATCACGTGGTAATCATGTGGGAATCACGTGGGAATCACGATTCAATCACGTGGGAATCATGTTGGAATTACGTGTCAATCACGAGGGAATCACGTGGGAGTCACGTGGGAATCACGTGTCAATCACATGGGAATCACGTGGGAATCACGAGTCAATCACGTGGGAATCATGTGGAAATCAGGTCGGAATCACGTGTAAATCACGTGGGAATCACGTGGGCATCAGGTGGGAATCATTTGGAAATCACGTGGAATCACGTGTCAATCACGTGGGCATCACGTGGGCATCACGTGGGTCTCATTTGGGAATCACGTGGGAATCACGTGGGAATCATGTGGGAATCACGTCGGAATCACGGGTCAATCACGTGGGAATCAAGGGGGAATCACGTGGGAATCACTTGTCAACTACGTGTGAATCACGTGGGAATCAGGTGTCAATCACGTGGGAATCACGTGGGAAACACGTGGGAATCACTTGGGAATCATGTGTCAGTCACGGGGGAATCATGTGGGAACCACGTGTCAATCACGTGGGAATCACATGTCAATCACGTGGGAATCAAGTGGTAAACACCTGGAAATCACGTGTCAATCACGTGGGAATCACCTGGGAATCTCAAGTCAATCACGGGGGATTCACGTGGGAATCACCTGTCAATCACGTGAGAGTCACGTCGGAATCACGTGTCAATCACGTGGGAATCACGTGGGATTCACGTGGGAATCACGTGGGAATCACGTGTCAGTCACCTGGGAGTCACGTGGGAATCACGTGGGAATCACGTGGCAATCAAGTGGGAATCACATGTAAATCACGTGGGAATCATGTGGGAATCACGTGTCAATCACGAGGGAATCTCGTGGGAATTACGTGGGAATCATTTGGGAATCACGTTGGAATCACGTGTCATTCACGTGGGAATCACATGAGAATCACGTGTCAATAACGTGGGAATCACATGCGTATCAGGTGGGAATCACGAGTCAATCACGTGGGAATCACGTGGGAATGACGTGTCAATCACGTTTGAATCACATGGGAATGACGTGGGAATCACCTGGGAATCACGTGTAAATCACGCGGGAATCACGTCGGAATCACGTGTCAATCACGTGGGAGTCACGTGGGAATAATGTGGAAATCACGTGTCAATCACGTGGGAATCACGTGCCAATCACGAGGGAATCACATGGGAATCACGTGGGAATCACGTGTCAGTCCCGTGGGAGTCACGTGGGAATCACATGGGAATCACGTGGGAATCACGTGTCAATCACGTGGGAATCATGTGGGAATCACGTGTCAATCACGAGGGAATCTCGTGGGAATCACGTTGGAATCACTTGGGAATCACGTGGGAATCACGTGTCATTCACGTGGAAATCACGTGGGAATCACATGGGAATCACGTGTGAATCACGTGGGAATCACGTGAGAATCACGTGCGAATCACATCTGAAAAACGTGGGAATCACGTGGGAATCACGTGTCCATCACGAGGGAATCTCGTGGGAATCACGTGGGAATCACTTGGGAATCACGTGGGAATCACGTGTCATTCAAGTTGGAATCACGTGGGAATCACATGGGAATCACGTGGGAATCACGTGGGAATCATGTGGGAATCACATCTCAATCAAGTGGGAATCATGTGGGAATCACGTGTCAATCACCAGGGAATCTCTTGGGAATCACGTGGGAATCACTTGGGAATCACGTGGGAATCACGTGTCATTCACGTGGGAATCACGTGGGAATCACGTGGGAATCACGTGGGAATCATGTGGGAATCACGTGGGAATCCCGTGACAATCACGTGGGCATCACATAGCCATCAGGTGGGAATCACGTGGGAATCACTTGGGAGTCACGTGGGAATCACGTGGGAATCACGTGTCAATCGCGTGGGCATCACGTGGGAATCCCGTGTCAATCCCGTGGGAATCACGTTTGAATCACGTGGGAATCACATGTCAATCACATGGGAATCACGTGGGAATCACGTGGGAATCACGTGTCAATCACGTGGGAATCACAGTGAATCACGTGGTAATCACGTGGGAATCACGTGTCCATCGCGTGGGATTCACGTGGGAATAACCTGGGAATCACGTGGGAATCACATGTCAATCACGTTGGAATCACGAGGGAATCACGTGTCAAGCACGTGGTCATCACCTGTCCATCACGTGGGAATCACGAGGGAATAACTTGGGAATCACGTGGGAATCACATGTCAATCACGTGGGAATCACATGGAATCACGTGCGAATCAAGTGTGAATCACGTGGGAATCTCATGGGAATCACGTGGTAATCACATGTCAAATAGGTAGGAATTACGTGGGAATCACGTGTGACTCACATGGAAATCATGTGAGAATCTTGTGTGAATCACTTGGGAATCACGTGTCAATCACGTGGGAATCATTCGTCAATCACGTGGGAATCACGTGGGAGTTACGAGGGAATCACATGGGAATCACGTGGTAATCATGTGGGAATCACGTGGGAATCACGATTCAATCACGTGGGAATCATGTTGGAATCACGTGTCAATCACGAGGGAATCACGTGGGAGTCACGTGGGAATCACGTGTCAATCACATAGGAATCACGTGGGAATCACGAGTCAATCACGTGTGAATCATGTGGAAATCAGGTCGGAATCACGTGTAAATCACGTGGGAATCACGTGGGCATCACGTGGGAACCACGTGGAAATCACGTGGAATCACGTGTCAATCACGTGGGCATCACGTGGGCATCACGTGGGTCTTATTTGGGAATCACGTGGGAATCAAGTGGGAATCATGTGGGAATCACGTCGGAATCACGGGTCAATCACGTGGGAATCAAGGGGGAATCACGTGGGAATCACTTGTCAACTACGTGTGAATCACGTGGGAATCAGGTGTCAATCACGTGGGAATCACGTGGGAAACACGTGGGAATCACTTGGGAATCATGTGTCAGTCACGTGGGAATCATGTGGGAACCACGTGTCAATCACGTGGGAGTCACGTGTTAATCACGTGGGAATCACGTGGTAATCACGTGTCAATCACGTGGAATCACATGAGAATCACGTGGGAATCACGTGAGAATCACGTGAGAATCACGTGTCAATCACGTGGGAATCACGTGGGAATCACCTGGGAATCACGTGGGAATCACGTGGGAATCACGTGGGAATCACATGTCAATCAGGTGGGAATCATGTGGGAATCACGTGGGAATCACGTGTCATTCACGAGGGAATCACATGGGAATCACGTGTCAATCACGTGGGAATCACATGTCAATCACGTGGGAATGAAGTGGTAAACACGTGGAAATCAAGTGTCAATCACGTGGGAATCACCTGGGAATCTCAAGTCAATCACGGGGGATTCACGTGTGAATCACCTGTCAATCACGTGGGAATCACGTGGGAATCACGTGTCAATCACGTGGGAATCACGTGGAATTCACGTGAGAATCATGTGGGAATCACATGTCAGTCACCTGGGAGTCACGTGGGAATCACGTGGGAATCACGTGGCAATCAAGTGGGAATCACATGTAAATCACGTGGGAATCATGTGGGAATCACGTGTCAATCACGAGGGAATCTCGTGGGAATCACGTGGGAATCACTTGGGAATCACGTGGGAATCACGTGTCATTCACGGGGGAATCACGTGGGAATCACTTGGGAATCACGTGGAATCACGTGGGAATTATGTGGGAATCACGTGAGAGTCACATCTCAATCACGTGGGAATCATGTGGGAATCATGTGTCAATCACGAGGGAATCTCGTGGGGAATCACGTGGGAATCACGTGGGAATCAATTGGGAATCACGTGGAATCACTTGGGAATCACCTGGGAATCACGTGGGAAACCCGTGGTAATCACGTGTCAATCACGTGGGTATCACGTGGGAATCACGTGGGAATCACTTGATAATCACGAGTCAGTCATGTGAGAGTCACGTGGGAATCACGTGGGAATCTCTTGTCAATCACGCTGGAGCCCGGGGGAGTCATGTGGGAATCACGTGGGAATCACGTGTCAATCACGTGGGAATCTCGTGGGAATCAATTGTCAATCACGTGAGAATCAAGTGGTAATCACATGTCAATCACGTCGGAATCACGTGGGAATCACGTGTCAATTACGTGGGTATCACGTGGGAATCACGTGGGAATCATATGACAATCACGTGGAAATCACTTGGGAATCACGTGAGAATCACCTGTCAATCACGTGGGAATCATGTGGGAATCACGTGTCAATCACGAGGGAATCACGTGGGTATCACGTGGGAATCACTTGGGAATCACGTGGGAATCACGTGTCATTCACGTGGGAATCACGTGGGAATCACATGGGAATCACATGGGAATCACCTGTCAATCACGTGGGAATCTCGTGGGAATCACGTGGGAATCACCTGTCAATCACGTGGGAATCACTTGGGAATCACGTGGGAGTCACGTGGGTATCACCTGGGAATCACGTGTCAATAACGTGGGAATCAGGAGGGAATCACGTGGGAATCACGTGGGAATCACGTGCGAATCACGTGGGAATCATGTATCAATCACGTGGGCATCACGTAGTCATCACGTGGGAAACACGTGGGAATCACGTGGGAATCACGTGGGAATAACGTGTCAATCACGTGGGAATCACGTGGGAGTCACGTGGGAATCACGTGGGAATCACCTGTCAATCACGTGGGCATCACGTAGCCATCACGTTGGAAACACGTTGGAATCAGGTGGGAATCACGTGTCAATCACGTGGGAATCACGTGGGTGTCACGTGGGAATCACGTGGGAATCACCTGTCAATCACGTGGGCAACACGTAGTCATCAGGTGGGAAACACGTGGGAATCACGTGTCAATCACGTGGGAATCACTTGGCAATCACGTGGGAATCACTTGTCAATCACGAGGGAATCACGTGGGAAGAACGTGGTAATCAAATGTCAATCACGTGAGAATCACGTGGGAATCACGTGTCAATAACGTGGGTATCACGTGGGAATCACGTGGGAATCACGTGTTATTCACGTGTGAAACACGTGGGAATCACGTGTCAATCAAGTGAGTATCACGTGGGAATCACGTGGGAATCACGTGTCAATAACGTGGGAATCAGGTGGGAATCACGTGGGAATCATGTATCAATCACGTGTGCATCACGTAGTCATCACGTGGGAAACACGTGGGAATCACGTGGGAATCACGTGGGAATCACGTGTCAATCACGTGGGAATCACGTGGGAGTCACGTGGGAATCACGTGGGAATCACCTGTCAATCACGTGGGCATCACGGAGACATCACGTGTCAATCACGTGTCAATCACGTGGGTATCATGTGGGAATCACGTGGGAATCATGTGTCAATCACCAGGGAATCACTTGGGAATCACGTGGGCATCAAGTTGGCATCACGTGGCAATCATGTGGGAATCACGTGTCAATCACTTGGGAATCATGTGGGAATCACGTGGGAATCACGTGGCAATCATGTGGGAATCAAGTGTCAATAACTTGGGAATCACGTGGGAATCACCGGGAATCACGTGGTAATCACGTGGAAATCACGTGGGAAACACGTAGTAATCACGTGTCAATCACCAGGGAATCTCTTGGGTATCACGTGGGAATCAGTTGGGAATCACTTGGGAATCACGTGTCAGTCACGTGTGAATCACGTGGGAATCACGTGTCAATCACGTGGGAATCACGTGTCAATCACGTGGGAATCACTTGTCAATCACGTGGGAATCACGTGGGAAGAACGTGGTAATCAAATGTCAATCACGTGGGAATCACGTGGGAATCACGTGTTATTCACGTGTGAAACACGTGGGAATCACGTGTCAATGAAGTGAGTATCACGTGGGAATCACGTGGGAATCACGTGTCAGTCACGTGAGAATCACGTGGGAATCACGTGTCAATCACGTGGGAATCATGTGGAATCACGTGTCAATCATGAGGAAATCACGTGGGAATAACATGTCATTCACGTGGGAATCACGTGGGAATCACGTGGGAATCACATAACAATCACGTGTTAATCACGTGGGAATCGCATGAGATTCACGTGGAAATCACGTGGTAATCACGTGTGAATCACGTGGGCATCACGTGGGCATCATGTGGGAATCATTTGGGAATAACGTGCGAATCACGTGTCAATCATGTGGGAATCACGTGGAAATCACGTGGGAATCACGTGAGATTCACGTGTCAATCACGTGTCAATCACGTGTCAATCACTTGGAAGTCACCTGGGAATCACGTGGGAATCACGTGTCAATAACGTGGGAATCATGTGGGAATCACATTGGTATCACGTAGGAATCACGTGGGAATCACCTGGGAATCACGTGTCAAACACGTGGGAATCACGTCGGCATCACGTGGGAAACACGTGGGAATCACGTGTTAATCTCGTGAGAATCGCGTGTCAATCACGTGGGAATCACGTCGGAATCACATGGGAATCACGTTGGAATCACGTGTCAGTCACGTGAGAGTCACTTGAGAATCCCGTGGGAATCACGTGTCAATCACGTGGGAATCACGTTGGAATCACGTGGGAATCACTTGTCAATCACGTGGGAATCATGCTTGAATCACGTGGGTATCACGTGGGAATCACGTGGGAATCACGTGTCAATCATGTGTGAAACACGTGGGAATCACGTGTCAATCACGTGGGTATCACGTGGTAATCACGTAGGAATCACGTGTCAGTCACGTGAGATTCACGTGGGAATCACGTGGGAATCAAGTGTCAATCACGTGGGAAAAACGTGGAAATCATGTGTCAATCACGTGTCAATCACGTGGGAATCACGTGGGAATCACATGGGAATCACGTGTCAATCATGTGGGAATCACGTGGGAATCATGCGTAAATCATGTGGGAATCATGTGGGAATCACGTGGGAATCACATGGGAATCATGTGGGGGAATCACGTGGGAATCACGTGTCGATCACGTGGGAATCATGTGGGAATCACGTGTCAATCACGAGGGAATCAAGTGGGAATCACATGGGAATCACTTGGGAATCACGTGGGAATCACCTGTCAATCACGTGGGAATCATGTGGGAATCACGTGTCAATCAAGAGGGAATCACGTGGGAATCACGTGGGAATCACTTGGGAATCACGTGGGAATCACGTGACATTCACGTGGGAATCACGTGGGAATCACATGGGAATCACGTGAGAATCACCTGTCAATCATGTGGGAATCACGTGGGAATCACGTGGGAATCACCTGTCAATCTTGTGGGAAACACTTGGGAATCACGTGGGAATCACCTGTCAATCATGTGGGAATCACGTGTCAATCACGTGGGAATCACGTGGGAGTGACGTGGGAATCACGTGGGAATCACCTGTCAATCACGTGGGCATCACGTAGCCATCACGTGGGAAACACGTGGGAATCAGGTGGGAATCACGTGTCAATCACGTGGGAATCACGTGGGTGTCACGTGGGAATCACGTGGGAATCACCTGTCAATCACGTGGGCAACACGTAGTCATCAGGTGGGAAACACGTGGGAATCACGTGGCAATCACGTGGGAATCACGTGTCAATCACGTGGGAATCACTTGGCAAACACGTGGGAATCACTTGTCAATCACGAGGGAATCACGTGGGAAGAACGTGGTAATCAAATGTCAATCACGTGGGAATCACGTGGGAATCACGTGTCAATAACGTGGGTATCACGTGGGAATCACGTGGGAATCACGTGTTATTCACGTGTGAAACACGTGGGAATCACGTGTCAATCAAGTGAGTATCACGTGGGAATCACGTGGGAATCACGTGTCAATAACGTGGGAATCAGGTGGGAATCACGTGGGAATCATGTATCAATCACGTGGGCATCACGTAGTCATCACGTGGGAAACACGTGGGAATCACGTGGGAATCACGTGGGAATCACGTGTCAATCACGTGGGAATCACGTGGGAGTCACGTGGGAATCACGTGGGAATCACCTGTCAATCACGTGGGCATCACGGAGACATCACGTGTCAATCACGTGTCAATCACGTGGGTATCATGTGGGAATCACGTGGGAATCATGTGTCAATCACCAGGGAATCACTTAGGAATCACGTGGGCATCAAGTTGGCATCACGTGGCAATCATGTGGGAATCACGTGTCAATCACTTGGGAATCACGTGGGAATCACGTGGGAATCACGTGGCAATCATGTGGGAATCAAGTGTCAATAACTTGGGAATCAAGTGTCAATAACTTGGGAATCACGTGGGAATCACTTGGGAATCACTTGGGAATCACGTGGGAATCACGTGGGAATCACGTGGCAATCATGTGGGAATCAAGTGTCAATAACTTGGGAATCACGTGGGAATCACATGGGAATCACGTGGTAATCACGTGGAAATCACGTGGGAAACACGTAGTAATCACGTGTCAATCACGTGGGTATCACGTGGGAATCAGTTGGGAATCACTTGGGAATCACGTGTCAGTCATGTGTGAATCACGTGGGAATCACGTGTCAATCACGTGGGAATCACTTGTCAATCACGTGGGAATCACTTGTCAATCACGTGGGAATCACGTGGGAAGAACGTGGTAATAAAATGTCAATCACGTGGGAATCACGTGGGAATCACGTGTTATTCACGTGTGAAACACGTGGGAATCACGTGTCAATGAAGTGAGTATCACGTGGGAATCACGTGGGAATCACGTGTCAGTCACGTGAGAATCACGTGGGAATCACGTGGGAATCACGTGTCAATCACGTGGGAATCATGTGGAATCACGTGTCAATCATGAGGAAATCACGTGGGAATAACATGTCATTCACGTGGGAATCACGTGGGAATCACGTGGGAATCACATAACAATCACGTGTAAATCACGTGGGAATCGCATGAGATTCACGTGGAAATCAAGTGGTAATCACGTGTGAATCACGTGGGCATCACGTGGGCATCATGTGGGAATCATTTGGGAATAACGTGAGAATCACGTGTCAATCATGTGTGAAACACGTGGGAATCACGTGTCAATCACGTGGGTATCACGTGGTAATCACGTAGGAATCACGTGTCAGTCACGTGAGATTCACGTGGGAATCACGTGGGAATCAAGTGTCAATCACGTGGGAATCACGTGGAAATCATGTGTCAATCACGTGTCAATCACGTGGGAATCACGTGGGAATCACATGGGAATCACGTGTCAATCATGTGGGAATCACGTGGGAATCATGCGTAAATCATGTGGGAATCACGTGGGAATCACATGGGAATCATGTGGGGGAATCACGTGGGAATCACGTGTCGATCACGTGGGAATCATGTGGGAATCACGTGTCAATCACGAGGGAATCAAGTGGGAATCACATGGGAATCACTTGGGAATCACGTGGGAATCACCTGTCAATCACGTGGGAATCATGTGGGAATCACGTGTCAATCAAGAGGGAATCACGTGCGAATCACGTGGGAATCACTTGGGAATCACGTGGGAATCACGTGACATTCACGTGGGAATCACGTGGGAATCACATGGGAATCACGTGAGAATCACCTGTCAATCATGTGGGAATCACGTGGGAATCACGTGGGAATCACCTGTCAATCTTGTGGGAAACACTTGGGAATCACGTGGGAATCACCTGTCAATCATGTGGGAATCACGTGTCAATCACGTGGGAACCACGTGGGAGTGACGTGGGAATCACGTGGGAATCACGTGTCATTCACGTGGGAATCACGTGGGAATCACATGGGAATCACGTGAGAATCACCTGTCAATCATGTGGGAATCACGTGGGAATCACGTGGGAATCACCTGTCAATCTTGTGGGAAACACTT
Source organism: Muntiacus reevesi (assembly GCF_963930625.1). Taxonomy (NCBI): domain Eukaryota; kingdom Metazoa; phylum Chordata; class Mammalia; order Artiodactyla; family Cervidae; genus Muntiacus; species Muntiacus reevesi. The sequence goes on from NC_089257.1 coordinate 90,190,992, forward strand.
TGGAATCACGTGGGAGTCACGTGGGTATCACGTGGGAATCACGTGTCAATAACGTGGGAATCAGGTGGGAATCACGTGGGAATCACGTGGGAATCACGTGGGAATCATGTATCAATCACGTGGGCATCACGTAGTCATCACGTGGGAAACACGTGGGAATCACGTGGGAATCACGTGGGAATCACGTGTCAATCACGTGGGAATCACGTGGGAGTCACGTGGGAATCACGTGGGAATCACCTGTCAATCACGTGGGCATCACGGAGCCATCACGTGTCAATCACGTGTCAATCACGTGGGTATCATGTGGGAATCACGTGGGAATCATGTGTCAATCACGTGGGAATCACTTGGGAATCACCTGGGCATCAAGTTGGCATCACGTGGCAATCATGTGGGAATCACATGTCAATCACTTGGGAATCATGTGGGAATCACGTGGGAAATACGTGGTAATCACGTGTCAATCACGTGGGTATCACGTGGGAATCACGTGGGAATCACTTGATAATCACGTGTCAGTCATGTGACAATCACGTGGGAATCACGTGGGAATCTCTTGTCAATCAGAGCGGAGCCCGGGGGAGTCATGTGGGAATCACGTGGGAATCACGTGTCAATCATGTGGGAATCACGTGGGAATCACGTGTTATTCACGTGTGAAACACGTGGGAATCACGTGTCAATCAAGTGAGTATCACGTGGGAATCACGTGTCAGTCACGTGAGAATCACGTGGGAATCACGTGTGAATCACGTGTCAATCACGTGGGAATCACGTGTGAATCACGTGTCAATCACATGGGAATCACGTGTCAATCTCGTGGGAATCACGTGGGAATCACGTGGGCATCACGTGGGCATCACGTTGGAATCATGTGGGAATCACGTGTCAATCACTTGGGAATCACGTGGGAATCACGTGGGAATCATGTGGGAATCACATGGGAATCACGTGACAATCACGTGGGAATCACGTGGGAATCAAGTGGGAATCACGTGGGAATCACGTATCAATCACGTGGGAATCATGTGGAATCACGTGTCAATCATGAGGAAATCACGTGGGAATAACGTGTCATTCACGTGGGAATCACGTGGGAATCACGTGGGAATCACATAACAATCATGTGTTAATCACGTGGGAATCGCGTGAGATTCGCGTGGAAATCACGTGGTAATCACGTGTGAATCACGTGGGCATCACGTGGGCATCATGTGAGAATCATTTGGGAATCACGTGGGAATCACGTGGGAATCATGTATCAATCACGTGGGCATCACGTAGTCATCACGTGGGAAACACGTGGGAATCACGTGGGAATCACGTGGGAATCACGTGTCAATCACGTGGGAATCCCGTGGGAGTCACGTCGGAATCACGTGGGAATCACCTGTCAATCACGTGGGCATCACGGAGCCATCACGTGTCAATCCCGTGTCAATCACGTGGGTATCATGTGGGAATCACGTGGGAATCATATGACAATCACGTGGAAATCACTTGGGAATCACGTGGGCATCAAGTTGGCATCACGTGGCAATCATGTGGGAATCACGTGTCAATCACTTGGGAATCACGTGGGAATCACGTGGGAATCACTTGATAATCACGTGGGAATCATGTGGGAATCACCTGTCAATCACGTGTGAATCTCGTGGGAATCACGTGGGAATCTCTTGTCCATCACGGCGGAGCCCGGGGGAGTCATGTGGGAATCACGTGGGAATCACGGGTCAATCACGTGGGAATCACGTGGGAATCAATTGTCAATCACGTGAGAATCACGTCGTAATCACATGTCAATCACGTCGGAATCACGTGGGAATCACGTGTCAATTACGTGGGTATAAGGTGGGAATCACGTGGGAATCATATGACAATCACATGGAAATCACTTGGGAATCACGTGGGAATCACCTGTCAATCACGTGGGAATCATGTGGGAATCACATATCAATCACGAGGGAATCACGTGGGAATCACGTGGGAATCACTTGGGAATCACGTGGGAATCACGTGTCATTCACGTGGGAATCACGTGGGAATCACATGGGAGTCACGTGGGAATCACCTGTCAATCACGTGGGAATCTCGTGGGAATCACGTGGGAATCACCTGTCAATCACGTGGAATCACTTGGGAATCACGTGGGAGTCACGTGGGTATCACCTGGGAATCAGGCGTCAATAACGTGGGAATCAGGAGGGAATAACGTGGGAATCACGTGGGAATCACGTGCGAATCACGTGGGAATCATGCGTCAATCATGTGGGCATCACGTAGTCATCACGTGGGAAACACGTGGAAATCACGTGGGAATCACGTGGGAATCACGTGTCAATCACGTGGGAATCACATGGGAGTCACGTGGGAATCACGTGGGAATCACCTGTCAATCACGTGGGCATCACGTAGCCATCACGTGGGAAACACGTGGGAATCAGGTGGGAATCACGTGTCAATCACGTGGGAATCACGTGGGAGTCACGTGGGAATCACGTGGGAATCACCTGTCAATCACGTGGGAATCACGTGTCAATCACGTGGGAATCACGTGTCAGTCACGTGAGAATCACATGGGAATCACGTGGGAATCACGTGTCAATCACGTGGGAATCACTTGTTAATCACGTGAGAATCACGTGGGAAGAACGTGGTAATCAAATATCAATCACGTGGGAATCACGTCGGGATCACGTGGGAAACACGTGGGAATCACGTGTTAATCACGTGGGAATCGCGTGTCAATCACGTGGGAATCACGTCGGAATCACATGGGAATCACGTAGGAATCACGTGTCAGTCACGTGAGAATCACTTGAGAATCCCGAGGGAATCACGTGTCAATAACGTGGGAATCACTTCGGAATCACATGGGAATCACGTAGGAATCACGTGTCAGTCACGTGAGAATCACTTGAGAATCCCGTGGGAATCACGTGTCAATCACGTGGGAATCATGTTGGAATCACGTGGGAATCACTTGTCAATCACGTGGGAATCATGTGTGAATCACGTGGGTATCACGTGGGAATCACGTGGGAATCACGTGTCAATCACGTGTGAAACACGTGGGAATCACTTGTCAATCACGTGGGTATCACATGGTAATCACGTAGGAATCACGTGTCAGTCACGTGAGATTCACGTGGGAATCACGTGGGAATCAAGTGTCAATCACGTGGGAATCACGTGGAAATCATGTGTCAATCACGTGTCAATCACGTGGGAATCACGTGGGAATCACATGGGAATCACGTGTCAATCATGTGGGAATCACGTGGGAATCATGCGTAAATCATGTGGGAATCATGTGGGAATCACGTGGGATTCCCATGGGAATTATGTGGGGGAATCACGTGGGAATCACGTGTCATTCACGTGGGAATCACGTGGGAATCACGTGTCCATCGCGTGGGATTCACGTGGGAATCACGTGGGAATCACGTGGGAATCACATGTCAATCACGTTGGAATCACGAGGGAATCATGTGTCAAGCACGTGGTAATCACCTGTCCATCACGTGGGAATCACGAGGGAATAACTTGGGAATCACGTGGGAATCACATGTCAATCACGTGGGAATCACATGGAATCACGTAGGAATCAAGTGTGAATCACGTGGGAATCTCATGGGAATCACGTGGTAATCACATGTCAATTAGGTAGGAATTACGTGGGAATCACGTGTGACTCACATGGAAATCATGTGAGAATCTTGTGTGAATCACTTGGGAATCACGTGTCAATCACGTGGGAATCATTCGTCAATCATGTGGGAATCACGTGGGAGTTACGTGAGAATCACATGGGAATCACGTGGTAATCATGTGGGAATCACGTGGGAATCACGATTCAATCACGTGGGAATCATGTTGGAATCACGTGTCAATCACCAGGGAATCACGTGGGAGTCACGTGTCAGTCCCGTGGGAGTCACGTGGGAATCACATGGGAATCACGTGGGAATCACGTGTCAATCACGTGGGAATCATGTGGGAATCACGTGTCAATCACGAGGGAATCTCGTGGGAATCACGTTGGAATCACTTGGGAATCACGTGGGAATCACGTGTCATTCACGTGGAAATCACGTGGGAATCACATGGGAATCACGTGTGAATCACGTGGGAATCACGTGAGAATCACGTGCGAATCACATCTGAAAAACGTGGGAATCACGTGGGAATCACGTGTCCATCACGAGGGAATCTCGTGGGAATCACGTGGGAATCACTTGGGAATCACGTGGGAATCACGTGTCATTCAAGTTGGAATCACGTGGGAATCACATGGGAATCACGTGGGAATCACGTGGGAATCATGTGGGAATCACATCTCAATCAAGTGGGAATCATGTGGGAATCACGTGTCAATCACCAGGGAATCTCTTGGGAATCACGTGGGAATCACTTGGGAATCACGTGGGAATCACGTGTCATTCACGTGGGAATCACGTGGGAATCACGTGGGAATCACGTGGGAATCATGTGGGAATCACGTGGGAATCCCGTGACAATCACGTGGGCATCACATAGCCATCAGGTGGGAATCACGTGGGAATCACTTGGGAGTCACGTGGGAATCACGTGGGAATCACGTGTCAATCGCGTGGGCATCACGTGGGAATCCCGTGTCAATCCCGTGGGAATCACGACGTGGGAGTCACCTGCCAATCATGTGGGAATCATGTGGGAATCACGTTGGAATCACCTGTCAATCACGTGGGAATCACTTGGGAATCACTTGGGAGTCACGTGGGTATCATGTGGGAATCACGTGTCAATAACGTCGGAATCAGGTGGGAAACACGTGGGAATCACGTGGCAATCACGTGGGAATCATGTATCAATCACGTGGGCATAACGTAGTCGTCACGTGGAAAACACGTGGGAATCACGTGGGATTCACTTGGGAATCACGTGTCAATCACGTGGGAATCACGTGGGAATCACCTTTCAATCACGTGGGCATCACGGAGCCATCAGGTGGGAATCACGTGTCAATCACGTGGGTATCAAGTGGGAATCACGTGGGAATCATGTATCAATCACGTGGGCATAACGTAGTCGTCACGTGGAAAACACGTGGGAATCACGTGGGAATCACGTGGGAATCACGTGTCAATCACGTGGGAATCACGTGGGAATCACCTGTCAATCACGTGGGCATCACGGAGACATCACGTGGGAATCATGTGTAAATCACGTGGGAATCACGTGGGAATCACGTGGGCATCACGTGGGCATCACGTGGCAATCATGTGGGAATAACGTGTCAATCACTTGGGAATCACGTGGGAATCACTTGGGAATCACGTGGGAATCACGTGTCCTTCACATGGGAATCACGTGGGAATCACATGGGAATCACGTGGGAATCACCTGTCAATCACGTGGGAATCACGTGGGAATCACCTGTCAATCACGTGGAAATCACTTGGGAATCACGTGGGAGTCTGTGGGTATCACCTGGGAATCACGTGTCAATAACGTGGGAATCAGGAGGGAATCACGTGGGAATCATGTGGGAATCACGTGGGAATCACGTGTCAATCATGTGGGAATCACGTGGGAGTCACGTTGGAATCACGTGGGAATCACCTGTCAATCACGTGGGCATCAAGTGGGCATCACGTAGCCCTCACGTGAGAATCACGAGTCAATCACGTGGGTATCACGTGGGAATCACGTGGGAATCACGTGTGAATCACGTGTCAATCAAGTGGGAATCACATGGGAATCACGTGGGTATCACGTGGGCATCACGTGGCAATCATGTGGGAATCACGTGTCAATCACTTGGGAATCACGAGGTAATCACGTGGGAATCACGTGGTAATCACGTGGAAATCACGTGGGAAACACGTGGTAATCACGTGTCAATCATGCGGGTATCACGTGGGAATCACGTGGGAATCACTTGGGAATCACGTGGGAATCACGTGCGAATCACTTGTCATTCACGGCGGAGCCCAGGGGAGTCATGTGGGAATCACGTGACAATTACGTGGGAATAATTTGTCAATCACGTGGGAATCACGTGGGAAGAACTTGGTAATCACATGTCAATCAGCTGGGAATCACGTGGGAATCACGTGTCAATCACGTGGGAATCACGTGGGAGTCACGTGTGTATCACGTGGGAATCACGTGTCAATCTCGTGGGAATCACGTGGGAATCACGTGGGCATCACGTGGGCATCACGTTGGAATCATGTGGGAATCACGTGTCAATCACTTGGGAATCACGTGGGAATCACGTGGGAATCATGTGGGAATCACATGGGAATCACGTGACAATCACGTGGGAATCACGTGGGAATCAAGTGGGAATCACGTGGGAATCACATATCAATCACATGGGAATCATGTGGAATCACGTGTCAATCATGAGGAAATCACGTGGGAATAACGTGTCATTCACGTGGGAATCACGTGGGAATCACATGACAATCACGTGTTAATCACGTGGGAATCGCGTGACATTCACGTGGAAATCACGTGGTAATCACGTGTGAATCACGTGGGCATCACGTGGGCATCATGTGGGAATCATTTGGGAATCACGTGAGAATCACGTGTCAATCACGTGGGAATCACGTGGGAGTCACGTGTCAATCACGTGGGAATCACGTGGGAGTCACGTGTAAATCAGGTGGGAATCACGTGGGAATCACGTGTCAATCACGTGGGAATCACGTGGGAGTCACGTGGGAATCACGTGGGAATCACCTGTCAATCACGTGGGCATCACGTAGTCATCAGGTGGGAAACACGTGGGAATCACGTGGGAATCACGTGTCAATCACGTGGAAATCACGTGTCAGTCAAGTGAGAATCACATGGGAATCACGTGGGAATCACGTGTCAATCACGTGGGAATCACTTGTCAATCACGTGAGAATCACGTGGGAAGAACGTGGTAATCAAATGTCAATCACGTGGGAATCACGTGGGAATCACGTAGGAATCACTTTGGAGTCACGTGGGAATCACGTGGGAATCACGTGTCAATCACGTGGGAATCACTTGTCAATCACGTGGGAATCACGTGGGAAGAACGTGGTAATCCAATGTCAATCACGTGGGAATCACGTGGGAATCACGTGTCAATAACGTGGGTATCACGTCGGAATCACATGGGAATCACGTGTCAGTCACGTGAGAATCACATGGGAATCACGTGGGAATCACGTGTCAATAACATGGGAATCAGGTGGAAATCATGTATCTATCACGTGGGAATCACGTGGGAATCACGTGGGAATCACGAGTCAATCAAGTGAGTATCACATGGGAATCACGTGTCAGTCACGTGAGAATCACATGGGAATCACGTGGGAATCACGTGTCAATAACGTGGGAATCAGGTGGAAATCATGTATCTATCACGTGGGAATCACGTGGGAATCACGTGGGAATCACGTGTCAATCACGTGGGAATCACGTGGGAGTCACGTGTGTATTACGTGAGAATCAAGTGTCAATCTCGTGGGAATCACGTGGGAATCACATGGGCATCACGTGGGCATCACGTGGGAATCATGTGGGAATCACGTGTCAATCACTTGGGAAAAACGTGGGAATCACGTGGGAATCACGTGACAATCACGTGGGAATCACGTGGGAATCACGTGGGAATCACGTGTCAGTCACGTGAGAATCACATGGGAATCACGTGGGAATCACTTGTCAATCACGTGGAATCCCGTGGGAGTCATGTGGGAATCACGTGGGAATTACGTGTGAAACATGTGTCAATCAAGTGGGAATCACTTGGGAATCACGTGGGCATCACGTGGGCATCACGTGGCAATCATGTGGGAATCACGTGTCAATCACTTGGGAATCACGTGGGAATCACTTGGGAATCACGTGGGAATCACGTGTCATTCACGTGGGAATCACGTCGGAGTCACTTGGGAATCACGTGGGAATCACGTGTCATTCACGTGGGAATCACGTGGGAATCACATGGGAATCAGGTGGGAATCACCTGTCAATCACGTGGGAATCACGTGGGAATCACCTGTCAATCACGTGGAAATCACTTGGGAATCACGTGGGAATCACGTGTGAATCACGTGTCAATCAAGTGGGAATCACATGGGAATCACGTGGGTATCACGTGGGCATCACGTGGCAATCATGTGGGAATCACGTGTCAATCACTTGGGAATCACGAGGTAATCACGTGGGAATCACGTGGTAATCACGTGGAAATCACGTGGGAAACACGTGGTAATCACGTGTCAATCATGCGGGTATCACGTGGGAATCACGTGGGAATCACTTGGGAATCACGTGGGAATCACGTGCGAATCACTTGTCATTCACGGCGGAGCCCAGGGGAGTCATGTGGGAATCACGTGACAATTACGTGGGAATAACTTGTCAATCACGTGGGAATCACGTGGGAAGAACTTGGTAATCACATGTCAATCAGCTGGGAATCACGTGGGAATCACGTGTCAATCACGTGGGAATCACGTGGGAGTCACGTGTGTATCACGTGGGAATCACGTGTCAATCTCGTGGGAATCACGTGGGAATCACGTGGGCATCACGTGGGCATCACGTTGGAATCATGTGGGAATCACGTGTCAATCACTTGGGAATCACGTGGGAATCACGTGGGAATCATGTGGGAATCACATGGGAATCACGTGACAATCACGTGGGAATCACGTGGGAATCAAGTGGGAATCACGTGGGAATCACATATCAATCACATGGGAATCATGTGGAATCACGTGTCAATCATGAGGAAATCACGTGGGAATAACGTGTCATTCACGTGGGAATCACGTGGGAATCACATGACAATCACGTGTTAATCACGTGGGAATCGCGTGACATTCACGTGGAAATCACGTGGTAATCACGTGTGAATCACGTGGGCATCACGTGGGCATCATGTGGGAATCATTTGGGAATCACGTGAGAATCACGTGTCAATCACGTGGGAATCACGTGGGAGTCACGTGTCAATCACGTGGGAATCACGTGGGAGTCACGTGTGAATCAGGTGGGAATCACGTGGGAATCACGTGTCAATCACGTGGGAATCACGTGGGAGTCACGTGGGAATCACGTGGGAATCACCTGTCAATCACGTGGGCATCACGTAGTCATCAGGTGGGAAACACGTGGGAATCACGTGGGAATCACGTGTCAATCACGTGGAAATCACGTGTCAGTCACGTGAGAATCACATGGGAATCACGTGGGAATCACGTGTCAATCACGTGGGAATCACTTGTCAATCACGTGAGAATCACGTGGGAAGAACGTGGTAATCAAATGTCAATCACGTGGGAATCACGTGGGAATCACGTAGGAATCACTTTGGAGTCACGTGGGAATCACGTGGGAATCACGTGTCAATCACGTGGGAATCACTTGTCAATCACGTGGGAATCACTTGGGAAGAACGTGGTAATCCAATGTCAATCACGTGGGAATCACGTGGGAATCACGTGTCAATAACGTGGGTATCACGTCGGAATCACATGGGAATCACGTGTCAGTCACGTGAGAATCACATGGGAATCACGTGGGAATCACGTGTCAATAACATGGGAATCAGGTGGAAATCATGTATCTATCACGTGGGAATCACGTGGGAATCACGTGGGAATCACGAGTCAATCAAGTGAGTATCACATGGGAATCACGTGTCAGTCACGTGAGAATCACATGGGAATCACGTGGGAATCACGTGTCAATAACGTGGGAATCAGGTGGAAATCATGTATCTATCACGTGGGAATCACGTGGGAATCACGTGGGAATCACGTGTCAATCACGTGGGAATCACGTGGGAGTCACGTGTGTATTACGTGAGAATCAAGTGTCAATCTCGTGGGAATCACGTGGGAATCACATGGGCATCACGTGGGCATCACGTGGGAATCATGTGGGAATCACGTGTCAATCACTTGGGAAAAACGTGGGAATCACGTGGGAATCATGTGGGAATCACAAGGGAATCACGTGACAATCACGTGGGAATCACGTGGGAATCACGTGGGAATCACGTGTCAGTCACGTGAGAATCACATGGGAATCACGTGGGAATCACTTGTCAATCACGTGGAATCCCGTGGGAGTCATGTGGGAATCACGTGGGAATTACGTGTGAAACATGTGTCAATCAAGTGGGAATCACTTGGGAATCACGTGGGCATCACGTGGGCATCACGTGGCAATCATGTGGGAATCACGTGTCAATCACTTGGGAATCACGTGGGAATCACTTGGGAATCACGTGGGAATCACGTGTCATTCACGTGGGAATCACGTCGGAGTCACTTGGGAATCACGTGGGAATCACGTGTCATTCACGTGGGAATCACGTGGGAATCACATGGGAATCAGGTGGGAATCACCTGTCAATCACGTGGGAATCACGTGGGAATCACCTGTCAATCACGTGGAAATCACTTGGGAATCACGTGGGAGTCACGTGGGTATCACCTGGGAATCACGTGTCAATAACGTGGGAATCAGGAGGGAATCACGTGGGAATCACGTGGGAATCACGTGGGAATCACGTGTCAATCACGTGGGAATCACGTGGGAGTCACGTGTGAATCACGTGGGAATCACGTGGGAATCACGTGTCAATCACGTGGGAATCACGTGGGAGTCACGTGGGAATCACGTGGGAATCACCTGTCAATCACGTGGGCATCACGTGGGCATCACGTAGCCCTCACGTGAGAATCACGAGTCAATCACGTGGGTATCACGTGGGAATCACGTGGGAATCATGTGTCAATCACGTGGGAATCACGTGGGAATCACGTGTGAATCACGTGTCAATCAAGTGGGAATCACATGGGAATCACGTGGGTATCACGTGGGCATCACGTGGCAATCATGTGGGAATCACGTGTCAATCACTTGGGAATCACGTGGGAATCACGTGGCAATCATGTGGGAATCACGTGGGAATCACGTTGGAATCACCTGTCAATCACATGGGAATCACTTGGGAATCACTTGGGAGTCACGTGGGTATCATGTGGGAATCATGTGTCAATAACGTGGGAATCAGGTGGGAAACACGTGGGAATCACGTGGCAATCACGTGGGAATCACGTGGGAATCACCTTTCAATCACGTGGGCATCACGGAGCCATCAGGTGGGAATCACGTGTCAATCACGTGGGTATCACGTGGGAATCACGTGGGAATCATGTATCAATCACGTGGGCATAACGTAGTCGTCACGTGGAAAACACGTGGGAATCACGTGGGAATCACGTGGGAATCACGTGTCAATCACGTGGGAATCACGTGGGAATCACCTGTCAATCACGTGGGCATCACGGAGACATCACGTTGGAATCATGTGTAAATCACGTGGGAATCACGTGGGAATCACGTGGGCATCACGTGGGCATCACGTGGCAATCATGTGGGAATCACGTGTCAATCACTTGGGAATCACGTGGGAATCACTTGGGAATCACGTGGGAATCACGTGTCATTCACGTGCGAATCACGTGGGAATCAATTGGGAATCACGTGTGAATCACGTGTCATTCACGTGGGAATCACGTGGAAATCACATGGGAATCACGTGGGAATCACCTGTCAATCATGTGGGAATCACGTGGGAATCACCTGTCAATCACGTGGAAATCACTTGGGAATCACGTGGGAGTCTGTGATTTCAATCACGTGGGAATCACGTGGGAATCACCTGTCAATCACGTGGGCATCACGGAGACATCACGTTGGAATCATGTGTAAATCACGTGGGAATCACGTGGGAATCACGTGGGCATCACGTGGGCATCACGTGGCAATCATGTGGGAATCACGTGTCAATCACTTGGGAATCACGTGGGAATCACTTGGGAATCACGTGGGAATCACGTGTCATTCACGTGCGAATCACGTGGGAATCAATTGGGAATCACGTGGGAATCACGTGTCATTCACGTGGGAATCACGTGGAAATCACATGGGAATCACGTGGGAATCACCTGTCAATCACGTGGAAATCACTTGGGAATCACGTGGGAGTCTGTGATTCCCAGGTATCACCTGGGAATCACGTGTCAATAACGTGGGAATCAGGAGGGAATCACGTGGGAATCATGTGGGAATCACGTGGGAATCACGTGTCAATCATGTGGGAATCACGTGGGAGTCACTTTGGAATCACGTGGGAATCACCTGTCAATCACGTGGGCATCAAGTGGGCATCACGTAGCCCTCACGTGAGAATCACGAGTCAATCACGTGGGTATCACGTGGGAAACACGTGGGAATCACGTGTGAATCACGTGTCAATCAAGTGGGAATCACATGGGAATCACGTGGGTATCACGTGGGCATCACATGGCAATCATGTGGAAATCACGTGTCAATCACTTGGGAATCACGAGGTAATCACGTGGGAATCACGTGGTAATCACGTGGAAATCACGTGGGAAACACGTGGTAATCACGTGTCAATCATGCGGGTATCACGTGGGAATCACATGGGAATCACTTGGGAATCACGTGGGAATCACGTGCGAATCACTTGTCAATCACGGCGGAGCCCGGGGGAGTCATGTGGGAATCACGTGGGAATCACGTGACAATTACGTGGGAATCACTTGTCAATCACGTGGGAATCACGTGGGAAGAACTTGGTAATCACATGTCAATCAGCTGTGAATCACGTGGGTAGCACGTGTCAATTACGAGGGTATCACGTGGGAATCACGTGGGAATCACGTGTCAATCACGTGTGAAACATGTGGGAATCATGTGTCCATCACTTGGGTATCACGCGGGAATCACGTGGGAATCACCTGTCAGTCACGTGAGAATCACGTGGGAATCACGTGGGAATCACGTGTCAATCACGTGGGAATCACGTGGGAGTCACGTGTGTATCACGTGGGAATCACGTGTCAATCTCGTGGGAATCACGTGGGAATCACGTGGGCATCACGTGGGCATCACGTTGGAATCATGTGGGAATCACGTGTCAATCACTTGGGAATCACGTGGGAATCACGTGGGAATCATGTGGGAATCACATGGGAATCACGTGACAATCACGTGGGAATCACGTGGGAATCAAGTGGGAATCACGTGGGAATCACATATCAATCACGTGGGAATCATGTGGAATCACGTGTCAATCATGAGGAAATCACGTGGGAATAATGTGTCATTCACGTGGGAATCACGTGGGAATCACGTGGGAATCACATGAAAATCACGTGTTAATCACGTGGGAATCGCGTGACATTCACGTGGAAATCACGTGGTAATCACGTGTGAATCACGTGGGCATCACGTGGGCATCATGTGGGAATCATTTGGGAATCACGTGAGAATCACGTGTCAATCACGTGGGAATCACGTGGTAATCACGTGGGAATCACGTGAGATTCACGCGTCAATCACGTGTCAATCACGTGTCAATCACTTGGAAGTCACCTGGGAATCATGTGGGAATCACGTGTCAATCACGTCGGAATCACGTGGGAATCACGTGTCAATTACGTGGGTATCACGTGGGAATCACATGGGAATCATATGACAATCACGTGGAAATCACTTGTGAATCACGTGGGAATCACCTGTCAATAACGTGGGAATCATGTGGGAATCACGTGTCAATCACGAGGGAATCATGTGGGAATCACGTGGGAATCACTTGGGAATCACGTGGGAATCACGTGTCATTCACGTGGGAATCACGTGGGAATCACATGGGAATCACGTGGGAATCACCTGTCAATCACGTGGGAATCTCGTGGGAATCACGTGGGAATCACCTGTCAATCACGTGGGCATCACGTAGCCATCACGTGAGAAACACGTGGGAATCAGGTGGGAATCACGTGTCAATCACGTGGGAATCACGTGGGAGTCACGTGGGAATCACGTGGGAATCACTTGTCAATCACGTGGGCATCACGTAGTCATCAGGTGGGAAACACGTGGGAATCACGTGGGAATCACGTGTCAATCACGTGGAAATCACGTGTCAGTCACGTGAGAATCACATGGGAATCACGTGGGAATCACGTGTCAATCACGTGGGAATCACTTGTCAATCACGTGAGAATCACGTGGGAAGAACGTGGTCATCAAATGTCAATCACGTGGGAATCACGTGGGAATCACGTAGGAATCACTTTGGAGTCACGTGGGAATCACGTGGGAATCACGTGTCAATCACGTGGGAATCACTTGTCAATCACGTGGGAATCACGTGGGAAGAACGTGGTAATCCAATGTCAATCACGTGGGAATCACGTGGGAATCACGTGTCAATAACGTGGGTATCACGTGGGAATCACATGGGAATCACGTGTCAGTCACGTGGGAGTCACGTGTGTATCACGTGGGAATCACGTGTCAATCTCGTGGGAATCACGTGGGAATCACGTGGGCATCACGTGGGCATCACGTTGGAATCATGTGGGAATCACGTGTCAATCACTTGGGAATCACGTGGGAATCACGTGGGAATCATGTGGGAATCACATGGGAATCACGTGACAATCACGTGGGAATCACGTGGGAATCAAGTGGGAATCACGTGGGAATCACATATCAATCACGTGGGAATCATGTGGAATCACGTGTCAATCATGAGGAAATCACGTGGGAATAACGTGTCATTCACGTGGGAATCACGTGGGAATCACGTGGGAATCACATGAAAATCACGTGTTAATCACGTGGGAATCGCGTGACATTCACGTGGAAATCAAGTGGTAATAACGTGTGAATCACGTGGGCATCACGTGGGCATCATGTGGGAATCATTTGGGAATCACGTGAGAATCACGTGTCAATCACGTGGGAATCACGTGGTAATCACGTGGGAATCACGTGAGATTCACGCGTCAATCACGTGTCAATCACGTGTCAATCACTTGGAAGTCACCTGGGAATCATGTGGGAATCACGTGTCAATCACGTCGGAATCACGTGGGAATCACGTGTCAATTACGTGGGTATCACGTGGGAATCACATGGGAATCATATGACAATCACGTGGAAATCACTTGTGAATCACGTGGGAATCACCTGTCAATAACGTGGGAATCATGTGGGAATCACGTGTCAATCACGAGGGAATCATGTGGGAATCACGTGGGAATCACTTGGGAATCACGTGGGAATCACGTGTCATTCACGTGGGAATCACGTGGGAATCACCTGTCAATCACGTGGGAATCTCGTGGGAATCACGTGGGAATCACCTGTCAATCACGTGGGCATCACGTAGCCATCACGTGAGAAACACGTGGGAATCAGGTGGGAATCACGTGTCAATCACGTGGGAATCACGTGGGAGTCAGGTGGGAATCACGTGGGAATCACCTGTCAATCACGTGGGCATCACGTAGTCATCAGGTGGGAAACACGTGGGAATCACGTGTCAATCACGTGGAAATCACGTGTCAGTCACGTGAGAATCACATGGGAATCACGTGGGAATCACGTGTCAATCACGTGGGAATCACTTGTCAATCACGTGAGAATCACGTGGGAAGAACGTGGTCATCAAATGTCAATCACGTGGGAATCACGTGGGAATCACGTAGGAATCACTTTGGAGTCACGTGGGAATCACGTGGGAATCACGTGTCAATCACGTGGGAATCACTTGTCAATCACGTGGGAATCACGTGGGAAGAACGTGGTAATCCAATGTCAATCACGTGGGAATCACGTGGGAATCACGTGTCAATAACGTGGGTATCACGTGGGAATCACATGGGAATCACGTGGGCATCACGTGGGAATCATGTGGGAATCACGTGTCAATCACTTGGGAAAAACGTGGGAATCACGTGGGAATCATGTGGGAATCACAAGGGAATCACGTGACAATCACGTGGGAATCACGTGGGAATCACGTGGGAATCACGTGTCAGTCACGTGAGAATCACATGGGAATCACGTGGGAATCACTTGTCAATCACGTGGAATCCCGTGGGAGTCATGTGGGAATCACGTGGGAATCACATGTCAATCACGTGGGAATCACGTGGGCATCACGTGTCAATACGTGGGAATCTCGTTGTAATCAGGTGGAAATCATGTGTCAATCACGTGAGAATGACATGGGAATCACGTGTCAATTACGTGGGAATACCGTGGGAATATCGTGGGAATCACGTGTCAATCACATGGGAATCACGTGGGAATCACGTGGGAATCACTTGGGAATCACGTGGGAATCACGTGTCATTCACGTGGGAATCACGTGGGAATCACATGGGAATCACGTGAGAATCACCTGTCAATCATGTGGGAATCACGTGGGAATCACCTGTCAATCTTGTGGGAAACACTTGGGAATCACGTGGGAGTCACGTGGGTATCACGTGGGAATCACGTGTCAATAACATGGGAATCAGGTGGGAATCACGTGGGAATCAAGTGGGAATCACGTGGGAATCATGTATCAATCACGTGGGCATCACGTAGTCATCACGTGGGAAACACGTGGGAATCACGTGGGAATCACGTGTCAATCACGTGGGAATCCCGTGGGAGTCACGTGGGAATCACGTGGGAATCACCTGTCAATCACGTGGGCATCACGGAGCCATCACGTGTCAATCCCGTGTCAATCACGTGGGTATCATGTGGGAATCACGTGGGAATCATATGACAATCACGTGGAAATCACTTGGGAATCACGTGGGCATCAAGTTGGCATCTCGTGGCAATCATGTGGGAATCACGTGTCAATCACTTGGGAATCACGTGGGAATCACGTGGGAAAAACGTGGTAATCACGTGTCAATCACGTGGGTAACACGTGGGAATCACGTGGGAATCACTTGATAATCACGTGGGAATCATGTGGGAATCACCTGTCAATCACGTGGGAATCTCGTGGGAATCACGTGGGAATCTCTTGTCAATCACGGCGGAGCCCGTGGGAGTCATGTGGGAATCACGTGGGAATCACGTGTCAATCACGTGGGAATCACGTGGGAATCAATTGTCAATCACGTGAGAATCACGTGGTAATCACATGTCAATCACGTCGGAATCACGTGGGAATCACGTGTCAATTACGTGGGTATCACGTGGGAATCACGAGGGAATCATATGACAATCACGTGGAAATCACTTGGGAATCACGTGGGAATCACCTGTCAATCACGTGGGAATCATGTGGGAATCACATATCTATCACGAGGGAATCACGTGGGAATCACGTGGGAATCACTTGGGAATCACGTGGGAATCACGTGTCATTCACGTGGGAATCACGTGGGAATCACATGGGAATCACGTGGGAATCACCTGTCAATCACGTGGGAATCTCGTGGGAATCACGTGGGAATCACCTTTCAATCACGTGTCAATCACGTGGGAATCACGTGGAAATCATGTGTCAATCACGTGTCAATCACGTGGGAATCACGTGGGAATCACATGGGAATCACGTGTCAATCATGTGGGAATCACGTGGGAATCACGTGGTAATCACGTGGAATCACATGAGAATCACGTGGGAATCACGTGAGAATCACGTGAGAATCACGTGTCAATCACGTGGGAATCACGTGGGAATCACCTGGGAATCACGTGGGAATCACGTGGGAATCACGTGGGAATCACATGTCAATCAGGTGGGAATCATGTGGGAATCACGTGGGAATCACGTGTCATTCACGAGGGAATCACATGGGATTCACGTGTCAGTCACGTGGGAATCACATGTCAATCACGTGGGAATGAAGTGGTAAACACGTGGAAATCAAGTGTCAATCACGTGGGAATCACCTGGGAATCTCAAGTCAATCACGGGGGATTCACGTGTGAATCACCTGTCAATCACGTGGGAATCACGTGGGAATCACGTGTCAATCACGTGGGAATCACGTGGAATTCACGTGGGAATCATGTGGGAATCACATGTCAGTCACCTGGGAGTCACGTGGGAATCACGTGGGAATCACGTGGCAATCAAGTGGGAATCACATGTAAATCACGTGGGAATCAAGTGGGAATCACATTGGTATCACGTAGGAATCACGTGGGAATCACCTGGGAATCACGTGTCAATCACGTGGGAATCACGTCGGAATCACGTGGGAAACACGTGGGAATCACGTGTTAATCACGTGGGAATCGCGTGTCAATCATGTGGGAATCACGTCGGAATCACATGGGAATCACGTAGGAATCACGTGTCAATCACGTGAGAATCACTTGAAAATCCCGTGGGAATCACGTGTCAATCACGTGGGAATCACGTGGAAATCACGTGTCAATCACGTGGGAATCACGTGGAATTCACGTGGGAATCATGTGGGAATCACATGTCAGTCACCTGGGAGTCACGTGGGAATCACGTGGGAATCACGTGGCAATAAAGTGGGAATCACATGTAAATCACGTGGGAATCATGTGGGAATCACATTGGTATCACGTAGGAATCACGTGGGAATCACCTGGGAATCACGTGTCAATCACGTGGGAATCACGTCGGAATCACGTGGGAAACACGTGGGAATCACGTGTTAATCACGTGGGAATCGCGTGTCAATCATGTGGAAATCACGTCGGAATCACATGGGAATCACGTAGGAATCACGTGTCAATCACGTGAGAATCACTTGAAAATCCCGTGGGAATCACGTGTCAATCACGTGGGAATCACGTGGAAATCATGTGTCAATCACGTGTCAATCACGTGGGAATCACGTGGGAATCACATGGGAATCACGTGTCAATCATGTGGGAATCACGTGGGAATCATGCGTAAATCATGTGGAAATCATGTGGGAATCACGTGGGAATCCCATGGGAATCATGTGGGGGAATCACGTGGGAATCACGTGTCGATCACGTGGGAATCATGTGGGAATCACGTGTCAATCACGAGGGAATCAAGTGGGAATCACATGGGAATCACTTGGGAATCACGTGGGAATCACCTGTCAATCACGTGGGAATCATGTGGGAATCACTTGTCAATCAAGAGGGAATCACGTGGGAATCACGTGGGAATCACTTGGGAATCACGTGGGAATCACGTGTCATTCACGTGGGAATCACGTGGGAATCACGTGGGAATCACCTGTCAATCTTGTGGGAAACACTTGGGAATCACGTGGGAGTCACGTGGGTATCACGTGGGAATCACGTGTCAATCTTGTGGGAAACACTTGGGAATCACGTGGGAGTCACGTGGGTATCACGTGGGAATCACGTGTCAATAACATGGGAATCAGGTGGGAATCACGTGGGAATCACGTGGGAATCATGTATCAATCACGTGGGCATCACGTAGTCATCACGTGGGAAACACGTGGGAATCACGTGGGAATCACGTGGGAATCACGTGTCAATCACGTGGGAATCCCGTGGGAGTCACGTCGGAATCACGTGGGAATCACCTGTCAATCACGTGGGCATCACGGAGCCATCACGTGTCAATCCCGTGTCAATCACGTTTGTATCATGTGGGAATCACGTGGGAATCACTTGGGAATCACGTGGGAATCACGTGGGAAACACGTGGTAATCACGTGTCAATCACGTGGGTAACACGTGGGAATCACGTGGGAATCAAGTTGGCATAACGTGGCAATCATGTGGGAATCACGTGTCAATCACTTGGGCATCACGTGGGAATCACGTGGGAAACACGTGGTAATCACGTGTCAATCACGTGGGTAACACTTGGGAATCACGTGGGCATCAAGTTGGTATCACGTGGCAATCATGTGGGAATCACGTGTCAATCACTTGGGAATCACGTGGGAATCACGTGGGAAACACGTGGTAATCACGTGTCAATCACGTGGGTAACACGTGGGAATCACGTGGGAATCACTTGATAATCACGTGGGAATCATGTGGGAATCACCTGTCAATCACGTGGGAATCTCGTGGGAATCACGTGGGAATCTCTTGTCAATCACGGCGGAGCCCGGGGGTGTCATGTGGGAATCACGTGGGAATCACGTGTCAATCACGTGGGAATCACGTGGGAATCAATTGTCAATCACGTGAGAATCACGTTGTAATCACATGTCAATCACGTCGGAATCACGTGGGAATCACGTGTCAATTACGTGGGTATCACGTGGGAATCTTGAGGGAATCATATGACAATCACGTGGAAATCACTTGGGAATCACGTGGGAATCACCTGTCAATCACGTGGGAATCATGTGGGAATCACATATCAATCACGAGGGAATCACGTGGGAATCACGTGGGAATCACTTGGGAATCACGTGGGAATCACGTGTCATTCACGTGGGAATCACGTGGGAATCACATGGGAATCACGTGGGAATCACCTGTCAATCACGTGGGAATCTCGTGGGAATCACGTGGGAATCACCTGTCAATCACGTGGGAATCACTTGGGAATCACGTGGGAGTCACGTGGGTATCACCTGGGAATCAGGTGTCAATAACGTTGGAATCAGGAGGGAATCACGTGGGAATCACGTGGGAATCACGTGCGAATCACGTGGGAATCATGCATCAATCACGTGGGCATCACGTAGTCATCACGAGGGAAACACGTGGAAATCACGTGGGAATCACGTGGGAATCACGTGTCAATCACGTGGGAATCACGTGGGAGTCACGTGGGAATCACGTGGGAATCACCTGTCAATCACGTGGGCATCACGTAGCCATCACGTGGGAAACACGTGGGAATCAGGTGGGAATCACGTGTCAATCACGTGGGAATCACGTGGGAGTCACGTGGGAATCACGTGGGAATCACCTGTCAATCACGTGGGAATCACGTGTCAATCACGTGGGAATCACGTGTCAGTCACGTGAGAATCACATGGGAATCACGTGGGAATCACGTGTCAATCACGTGGGAATCACTTGTTAATCACGTGAGAATCACGTGGGAAGAACGTGGTAATCAAATATCAATCACGTGGGAATCACGTTGGAATCACGTTGGAAACACGTGGGAATCACGTGTTAATCACGTGGGAGTCGCCTGTCAATCACGTGGGAATCACGTCGGAATCACATGGGAATCACGTAGGAATCACGTGTCAGTCACGTGAGAATCACTTGAGAATCCCGTGGGAATCACGTGTCAATCACGTGGGAATCACTTGTCAATCACGTGGGAATCATGTGTGAATCACGTGGGTATCACGTGGGAATCACGTGGGAATCACGTGTCAATCACGTGTGAAACACGTGGGAATCACGTGTCAATCACGTGGGTATCACATGGTAATCACGTAGGAATCACGTGTCAGTCACGTGAGATTCACGTGGGAATCACGTGGGAATCAAGTGTCAATCACGTGGGAATCACGTGGAAATCATGTGTCAATCACGTGTCAATCACGTGGGAATCACGTGGGAATCACATGGGAATCACGTGTCATTCATGTGGGAATCACGTGGGAATCATGCGTAAATCATGTGGGAATCATGTGGGAATCACGTGGGAATCCCATGGGAATCATGTGGGGGAATCACGTGGGAATCACGTGTCGATCACGTGGGAATCATGTGGGAATCACGTGTCAATCACGAGGGAATCAAGCGGGAATCACATTGGAATCACTTGGAGAATCACGTGGGAATCACCTGTCAATCACGTGGTAATCATGTGGGAATCACGTGTCAATCAAGAGGGAATCACGTGGGAATCACGTGGGAATCACTTGGGAATCACGTGGGAATCACGTGTCATTCACATGGGAATCACGTGGGAATCACATGGGAATCACTTGAGAATCACCTGTCAATCATGTGGGAATCACGTGGGAATCACGTGGGAATCACCTGTCAATCTTGTGGGAAACACTTGGGAATCACGTGGGAGTCACGTGGGTATCACGTGGGAATCACGTGTCAATAACGTGGAAATCAGGTGGGAATCAGGTGGGAATCACGTGGGAATCACGTGGGAATCATGTATCAATCACGTGGGCATCACGTAGTCATCACGTGGGAAACACGTGGGAATCACGTGGGAATCACGTGTCAATCAGGTGGGAATCACTTGGGAGTCACGTGGGAATCACGTGGGAATCACCTGTCAATCACGTGGGAATCTCGTGGGAATCACGTGGGAATCACCTGTCAATCATGTAGGAATCCCTTGGGAATCACTTGGGAGTCACGTGGGAATCACGTGGGAATCACCTGTCAATCACTTGGGCATCATGTAGCCATCACGTGAGAATCACGTGGGTATCACGTGGGAATCACGTGGGAATCACGTGTCAATCACGTTGGAATCACGTGGAAATCACGTGGTAAACACGTGGTAATCACGTGTCAATCACGTGGGTATCACGTGGGAATCACGTGGGATTCACTTGGGAATCACGTGTCAGTCATGTGAGAATCACGTGGGAATCACGTGGGAATCACTTGTCAGTCACGGCGGAGCCCGGGGGAGTCATGTGGGAATCACGTGGGAATCACGTGTCAATCACGTGTGTATCACGTGGGAATCACGTGGGAATCACGTGTTAGTCACGTGAGAATCACGTGGGAATCACGTGGGAAATACGTGAAAATCACGTGGGAATCACGTGGAAATCATGTATCTATCACGTGGGAATCACGTGGGAATCACGTGGGAATCACGTGGGAATCACGTGGGAATCACGTGGGAATCACGTGGGAATCACGTTGGAGTCACGTTGTCATCACGTGGGCATCACGTGGGAATCATGTGGGAATCACGTGTCAATCACTTGGGAATCACTTGTCAATCACGTGGGAATCAAGTGAGAAGAACATTGTAATCACATGTCAATCACGTGGGAATCACGTGTCAATTACGTGGGTATCACGTGGGAATCACGTGGGAATCACGTTTCAATCACGTGTGAAACACGTGGGAATCACGTGTCAATCACGTGGGTATCACGTGGGAATCACGTGTTAGTCACGTGAGAATCACCTGGGAATCACGTGGGAATCACGTGTCAATCACGTGGGAATCACTTGGAAATCATGTATCTATCACGTGGGAATCACGTGGGAATCACGTGGGAATCACGTGTCAATCTCGTGGGAATCACGTGGGAATCACGTGGGCATCACGTTGGCATCACATGGGAATCATGTGGGTATCATGTGGGAATCACATGGGAATCACGTGACAATCACGTGGGAATCACGTGTGAATCACGTGGAAATCACGTGGGAATCACGTATCAATCACGTGGGAATCATGTGGAATCATGTGTCAATCATGCGAAATCACGTGGGAATAACGTGTCATTCACGTGGGAATCACGTGGGAATCATGTGGGAATCACATGACAATCACGTGTTAATCATGTGGGAATCGCATGTCATTCATGTGGAAATCACGTGGTAATCACGTGTGAATCACGTGGGCATCACGAGGGCATCATGTGGGAATCATTTGGGAATCACGTGAGAATCACGTGTCAATCACGTGGGAATCACGTGGTAATCACGTGGGAATCACGTGACATTCACATGTCAATCACGTGTCAATCAAGTGTCAATCACTTGGAAGTCACGTGGGAATCACGTGGGAATCATCTGTCAATCACGTGGGAATCACGTGGGAATCAAGTGTCAATCGCGTGGGAATCATGTGGGAATCACATTGGTATCACGTGGGAATCACGTGGGAATCACCTGGGAATCACGTGTCAATCACGTGGGAATCACGTGGGAAACACGTGGGAATCACGTGATAATCACGTGGGAATGCCATGTCAATCACGTGGGAATCACGTGGGAATCACGTCAAAATCACGTGGGAATCAGGTGTCAATCAATTGGGAGTCACTTGGGAATCACATGGGAATCATGTGTGAATCAGGTATCAATCAGGTGGAAATCACGTGGGAATCACTTGGGAATCACGTTTGAATCACGTGTGAATCACATGGTAATCACATGGTAATCATGTGTCATTCACGTGGAAATCACGTGGGAATCACCCGTCAATGTCGTGGGAATCACGTGGGAATCACGTAGGAATCACGTGTCAATCACATGGGAATCACGTGGGAATCACGTGGGAATCATGTGGGAATCTCGTGTCAATCACGGGGGAATCACATGGGAATCACGTGGGATTCACGAGTAAATCACTTGGGAAAAACGTGGGAATCAAGTGGGAATCACGTGTCAATCACGTGGGAATCACGTGTCAATCACATGGGAATCACATGGAAATCACGTGAGAATCACGTGGGAATCACGTGTAAATCACGTGGGTATCACGTGGGAATCACGTATCCATCACGTGGGAATCATGTGGAATCACGTGTCAATCATGAGGAAATCACATATCAATCACGTGTCAATCACGTGGGTATCCCGTGGGAGTCATGTGGGAATCACGTGGGAATCATGTGTCAATCACGTGGGAATCACGTGGGCATCACATGTCAATAGGTGGGAATCTGTTTGGAATCAGGTGGGAATCATGTGTCAATCACGTGAGAATGACATGGGAATCACGTGTCAATCACGTGGGAATCCCGTGGGAATCACGTGGGAAGAACGTGGTAATCACATGTCAATCACGTG
Organism: Muntiacus reevesi; assembly: GCF_963930625.1. Classification (NCBI taxonomy): domain Eukaryota; kingdom Metazoa; phylum Chordata; class Mammalia; order Artiodactyla; family Cervidae; genus Muntiacus; species Muntiacus reevesi. Next base: position 90,215,538 of record NC_089257.1, read on the forward strand.
GGAATCAGGTGGGAATCACATGTCAATTACGTGGGTATCACGTGAGAATCACGTGTCAATCACGTGTGAAACACGTGGGAATCACGTGTCAATCACGTGGGTATCACGTGGGAATCACGTGGGAATCACGTGTCAGTCACGTGGGAATCATGTGGAAATCATGTATCTATCACGTGGGAATCACGTGGGAATCACGTGGTAATCACGTGTCAATCACGTGGGAATCACGTGGGAGTCACGTGTGTATCACCTGGGAATCACGTGTCAGTCTCGTGGGAATCACGTGGGAATCACGTGGTGATCACGTGGGATTCACGTGGGAATCATGTGGGAATCACGTGTCAATCACTTGGGAATCACGCGGGAATCACGTGGGAATCATGTGGGAATCACATCGGAATCACGTGACAATCACATGGGAATCACGTGGGAATCACGTGGGAATCACGTGGAAATCACGTGGGAATCACGTATCAATCACGTGGGAATCATGTGGAAATCACGTGGAAATCACGTGCCAATCACGTGTCAATCACGTGGGAATCACGTGGGAATCACGTGGGAATCACGTATCAATCATGTGGGAATCACATGGGAATCATGCGTAAATCATGTGGTAATCGTGGGAATCACGTGGTAATCCCATGGGAATCATGTGTGGGAATCACGTGGGAATCACGTGTCAATCAGGTGGGAATCATGTGGGAATCACGTGTCAATCACGAGGGAATCAATTGGGAATCACGTGGGAATCACTTGGGAATCACCTGTCAATCACGTGGGAATCATGTGGGAATCACGTGTCAATAAAGAGGGAATCATGTGCGAATCACGTGGGAATCACGTGGGAATCACGTGGAAATAACGTGTCATTCACTTGGGAATCACGTGGGAATCACATTTGAATCACGTGGGAATCATCTGTCAATCATGTGGGAATCACGTGGGAATGACGTTGGAATCACCTGTCAATCATGTGGGAATCACTTGGGAATCACTTGGGAGTCACGTGGGTATCACGTGGGAATCACGTGTCAATAACGTGGGAATCAGGTGGAAAACACGTGAGAATCACGTGGCAATCACGTGGGAATCATGTATCAATCACGTGGGCATAACGTAGTCGTCACGTGGAAAACACGTGGGAATCACGTGGGATTCACGTGGGAATCACGTGTCAATCACGTGGGAATCACGTGGGAATCACCTGTCAATCACGTGTGCATCACGGAGACATCACGTGGGAATCATGTGTAAATCACGTGGGAATCACGTGGGAATCACGTGGGCATCACGTGGGCATCACGTGGCAATCATGTGGGAATCACGTGTCAATCACTTGAGAATCACGTGGGAATCACTTGGGAATCACGTGGGAATCACGTGTCATTCACGTGGGAATCACGTGGAAATCACTTGGGAATCACGTGGGAATCACGTGTCATTCACGTGGGAATCACGTGGGAATCACATGGGAATCACGTGGGAATCACCTGTCAATCACGTGGGAATCACGTGGGAATCACCTGTCAATCACGTGGAAATCACTTGGGAATCACGTGGGAATCACGTGGGAATCACCTGTCAATCACGTGGGAATCACGTGGGAATCACCTTTCAATCACGTGTCAATCACTTGGAAGTCACGTGGAAATCACGTGGGAATCACATGTCAATTACGTGGGAATCACGTGGGAATCAAGTGTCAATCGCGTGGGAATCATGTGAGAATCACATTGCTATCACGTGGGAATCACGGGGGAATCACCTGGGAATCATGTGTCAATCACGTGGGAATCACGTGGGAATCACGTGGGAATCACGTGTTAATCACGTGGGAATCACGTGTGAATCACGTGGGTATCACATGGGAATCACGTGGGAATCACGTTGGAATCACGTGGGAATCACTTGTCAATCACGTGGGTATCACGTGGGAATCACGTGGAATCACGTGCCAATCACGTGTGAAACACGTGGGAATCACGTGTCAATCACGTGGATATCACGTGGCAATAACGTAGGAATCACGTGTCAGTCACATGAGAATCACGTGGGAATCACGTGGGAATCATGTGTCAATCACGTGGGAATCACGTGGAAATCATGTATCAATCACGTGGGAATCATGTAGAAATCACGTGGAAATCTTGTGTCAATCACGTGGGAATCACGTGGGAATCACGTGGGAATCACGTGTCAATCATGTGGGAATCACGTGGGAATCATGCGTAAATCATGTGGGAATCACGTGGGAATCACGTGGGAAACCCATGGGAATCATGTGAGGGAATGACGTGGGAATCACGTGTCGATCACGTGGGCTTCATGTGGGAATCACGTGTCAATCACGAGGGAATCAAGTGGCAATCACGTGGGAATCACTTGGGAATGACGTGGGAATCACCTGTCAATCACGTGGGAATCATGTGGGAATCACGTGTCAATCAAGAGGGAATCACGTGGGAATCACGTGGGAATCACTTGGGAATCACGTGGAAATCACGTGTCATTCACGTGGGAATCACGTGGGAATCACATGGGAATCACGTGGGAAACACCTGTCAATCACGTGGGAATCACGTGGGACTCACGTGGGAATCACCTGGCAATCACGTGGGAATCACTTGGGAATCACGTGGGAGTCACGTGGGTATCACCTGGGAATCACGTTTCAATAACGTGGGAATCAGGAGGGAATTACGTGGGAATCACGTGGGAATCACGTGGGAATCACGTGGGATTCATGTATCAATCACGTGGGCATCACGTAGTCATCACGTGGGAAACACGTGGGAATCACGTGGGAATCACGTGGGAATCACGTGTCAATCACGTGGGAATCACGTGGGAGTCACGTGGGAATCACGTGGGAATCAACTGTCAATCACGTGGGCATCATGTAGCCATCACGTGAGAATCACGTGTCAATCACGTGGGTATCACGTGGGAATCACGTGGTAATCACGTGTCAATCACGTGGGAATCACGTGGAAATCACGTGGTAAACACGTGGTAATCACGTGTCAATCACGTGGGTATCACGTGGGAATCACGTGGGAATCACTTGGGAATCACGTGTCAGTCATGTGAGAATCACGTGGGAATCACGTGGGAATCACTTGTCAGTTTCGGCGGAGCCCGGGGGAGTCATGTGGGAATCACGTGGGAATCACGTGTCAATCACGTGGATATCACGTGGGAATCACGTGGGAATCACGTGTCAGTCACGTGAGAATCACGTGGGAATCACGTGGGAAATACGTGTAAATCACGTGGGAATCACATGGAAATCATGTATCTATCACATGGGAATCACATGGGAATCACGTGGGAATCACGTGGGAATCACGTGGGAGTCACGTGTGTATCACGTGGGAATCACGTGTCAATCTCGTGGGAATCACGTGGGAATCACGTTGTCATCACGTGGGCATCACGTGGGAATCATGTGGGAATCACGTGTCAATCACTTGGGAATCACTTGTCAATCACGTGGGAATCAAGTGAGAAGAAGTTTGTAATCACATGTCAATCACGTGGGAATCACGTGGGAATCACGTGTCAATTACGTGGGTATCACATGGGAATCACGTGGGAATCACGTTTCAATCACGTGTGAAACACGTGGGAATCACGTGTCAATCACGTGGGTATCACGTGGGAATCACGTGGGAATCACGTGTCAGTCACGTGAGAATCACGTGGGAATCACGTGGGAATCACGTGTCAATCACGTGGGAATCACTTGGAAATCATGTATCTATCACGTGGGAATCACGTGGGAATCACGTGGGAATCACGTGTCAATCTCGTGGGAATCACGTGGGAGTCACGTGGGCATCACGTGGGCATCACATGGGAATCATATGGATATCATGTGGGAATCACATGGGAATCACGTATCAATCACGTGGGAATCATGTGGAATCATGTGTCAATCATGCGAAATCACGTGGGAATAACGTGTCATTCACGTGGGAATCACGTGGGAATCATGTGGGAATCACATGACAATCACGTGTTAATCATGTGGGAATCGCATGTCATTCATGTGGAAATCACGTGGTAATCACGTGTGAATCACGTGGGCATCACGTGGGCATCATGTGGGAATCATTTGGGAAGCACGTGAGAATCACGTGTCAATCACGTGGGAATCACGTGGTAATCACGTGGGAATCACGTGACATTCACATGTCAATCACGTGTCAATCAAGTGTCAATCACTTGGAAGTCACGTGGGAATCACATGGCAATCATGTGTCAATCACGTGGGAATCACGGGGGAATCAAGTGTCAATCGCGTGGGAATCATGTGGGAATCACATTGGTATCACGTGGGAATCACGTGGGAATCACCTGGGAATCACGTGTCAATCACGTGGGAATCACGTGGGAAACACGTGGGAATCACGTGGTAATCACGTGGGAATGACATGTCAATCACGTGGGAATCACGTGGGAATCACGTCAAAATCACTTGGGAATCACGTGTCAATCACTTGGGAATCACTTGGGAATCACGTGGGAATCATGTGTGAATCAGGTGTCAATCACGTGGGAATCACGTGGGAATCACTTGGGAATCTCGTTTGAATCACGTGTGAATCACATGGTAATCACGTGGGGAATCATGTGGGAATCACGTGGGTATCACCTGGGAATCACGTGTCAATAACGTGGGAATCAGGAGGGAATCACGTGGGAATCACGTGGGAATCACGTGGGAATCACGTGGGATTCATGTATCAATCACGTGGGCATCACGTAGTCATCACGTGGGAAACACGTGGGAATCACGTGGGAATCACGTGGGAATCACGTGTCAATCACGTGGGAATCACGTGGGAGTCACGTGGGAATCACGTGGGAATCAACTGTCAATCACGTGGGCATCATGTAGCCATCACGTGAGAATCACGTGTGAATCACGTGGGTATCACGTGGGAATCACGTGGTAATCACGTGTCAATCACGTGGGAATCACGTGGAAATCACGTGGTAAACACGTGGTAATCACGTGTCAATCACGTGGGTATCACGTGGGAATCACGTGGGAATCACTTGGGAATCACGTGTCAGTCATGTGAGAATCACGTGGGAATCACGTGGGAATCACTTGTCAGTTTCGGCGGAGCCCGGGGGAGTCATGTGGGAATCACGTGGGAATCACGTGTCAATCACGTGGATATCACGTGGGAATCACGTGGGAATCACGTGTCAGTCACGTGAGAATCACGTGGGAATCACGTGGGAAATACGTGTAAATCACGTGGGAATCACATGGAAATCATGTATCTATCACATGGGAATCACATGGGAATCACGTGGGAATCACGTGGGAATCACGTGGGAGTCACGTGTGTATCACGTGGGAATCACGTGTCAATCTCGTGGGAATCACGTGGGAATCACGTTGTCATCACGTGGTCATCACGTGGGAATCATGTGGGAATCACGTGTCAATCACTTGGGAATCACTTGTCAATCACGTGGGAATCAAGTGAGAAGAAGTTTGTAATCATTGTCAATCACGTGGGAATCACGTGGGAATCACGTGTCAATTACGTGGGTATCACATGGGAATCACGTGGGAATCACGTTTCAATCACGTGTGAAACACGTGGGAATCACGTGTCAATCACGTGGGTATCACGTGGGAATCACGTGGGAATCACGTGTCAGTCACGTGAGAATCACGTGGGAATCACGTGGGAATCACGTGTCAATCACGTGGGAATCACTTGGAAATCATGTATCTATCACGTGGGAATCACGTGGGAATCACGTGGGAATCACGTGTCAATCTCGTGGGAATCACGTGGGAGTCACGTGGGCATCACGTGGGCATCACATGGGAATCATGTGGATATCATGTGGGAATCACATGGGAATCACGTATCAATCACGTGGGAATCATGTGGAATCATGTGTCAATCATGCGAAATCACGTGGGAATAACGTGTCATTCACGTGGGAATCACGTGGGAATCATGTGGGAATCACATGACAATCACGTGTTAATCATGTGGGAATCGCATGTCATTCATATGGAAATCACGTGGTAATCACGTGTGAATCACGTGGGCATCACGTGGGCATCATGTGGGAATCATTTGGGAATCACGTGAGAATCACGTGTCAATCACGTGGGAATCACGTGGTAATCACGTGGGAATCACGTGACATTCACATGTCAATCACGTGTCAATCAAGTGTCAATCACTTGGAAGTCACGTGGGAATCACATGGGAATCATGTGTCAATCACGTGGGAATCACGGGGGAATCAAGTGTCAATCGCGTGGGAATCATGTGGGAATCACATTGGTATCACGTGGGAATCACGTGGGAATCACCTGGGAATCACGTGTCAATCACGTGGGAATCACGTGGGAAACACGTGGGAATCACGTGGTAATCACGTGGGAATGACATGTCAATCACGTGGGAATCACGTGGGAATCACGTCAAAATCACTTGGGAATCACGTGTCAATCAATTGGGAATCACTTGGGAATCACGTGGGAATCATGTGTGAATCAGGTGTCAATCACGTGGGAATCACGTGGGAATCACTTGGGAATCTCGTTTGAATCACGTGTGAATCACGTGGAAATCACGTGGGAATCACGTATCAATCACGTGGGAATCATGTGGAATCATGTGTCAATCATGCGAAATCACGTGGGAATAACGTGTCATTCACGTGGGAATCACGTGGGAATCAGGTGTCATTCACGTGGGAATCACGTCGGAGTCACTTGGGAATCACGTGGGAATCACGTGTCATTCACGTGGGAATCACGTGGGAATCACATGGGAATCAGGTGGGAATCACCTGTCAATCACGTGGGAATCACGTGGGAATCACCTGTCAATCACGTGGAAATCACTTGGGAATCACGTGGGAGTCACGTGGGTATGACCTGGGAATCACGTGTCAATAACGTGGGAATCAGGAGGGAATCACGTGGGAATCACGTGGGAATCACGTGGGAATCACGTGTCAATCACGTGGGAATCACGTGGGAGTCACGTGTGAATCACGTGGGAATCACGTGGGAATCACGTGTCAATCACGTGGGAATCACGTGGGAGTCACGTGGGAATCACGTGGGAATCACCTGTCAATCACGTGGGCATCACGTGGGCATCACGTAGCCCTCACGTGAGAATCACGAGTCAATCACGTGGGTATCACGTGGGAATCACGTGGGAATCATGTGTCAATCACGTGGGAATCACGTGGGAATCACGTGTGAATCACGTGTCAATCAAGTGGGAATCTCATGGGAATCACGTGGGTATCACGTGGGCATCACGTGGCAATCATGTGGGAATCACGTGTCAATCACTTGGGAATCACGTGGGAATCACGTGGCAATCATGTGGGAATCACGTGGGAATCACGTTGGAATCACCTGTCAATCACGTGGGAATCACTTGGGAATCACTTGGGAGTCACGTGGGTATCATGTGGGAATCAAGTGTCAATAACGTGGGAATCAGGTGGGAAACACGTGGGAATCACGTGGCAATCACGTGGGAATCACGTGGGAATCACCTTTCAATCACGTGGGCATCACGGAGCCATCAGGTGGGAATCACGTGTCAATCACGTGGGTATCACGTGGGAATCACGTGGGAATCATGTATCAATCACGTGGGCATAACGTAGTCGTCACGTGGAAAACACGTGGGAATCACGTGGGAATCACGTGGGAATCACGTGTCAATCACGTGGGAATCACGTGGGAATCACCTGTCAATCACGTGGGCATCACGGAGACATCACGTTGGAATCATGTGTAAATCACGTGGGAATCACGTGGGAATCACGTGGGCATCACGTGGGCATCACGTGGCAATCATGTGGGAATCACGTGTCAATCACTTGGGAATCACGTGGGAATCACTTGGGAATCACGTGGGAATCACGTGTCATTCACGTGCGAATCACGTGGGAATCAATTGGGAATCACGTGGGAATCACGTGTCATTCACGTGGGAATCACGTGGAAATCACATGGGAATCACGTGGGAATCACCTGTCAATCATGTGGGAATCACGTGGGAATCACCTGTCAATCACGTGGAAATCACTTGGGAATCACGTGGGAGTCTGTGATTTCAATCACGTGGGAATCACGTGGGAATCACCTGTCAATCACGTGGGCATCACGGAGACATCACGTTGGAATCATGTGTAAATCACGTGGGAATCACGTGGGAATCACGTGGGCATCACGTGGGCATCACGTGGCAATCATGTGGGAATCACGTGTCAATCACTTGGGAATCACGTGGGAAATACTTGGGAATCACGTGGGAATCACGTGTCATTCACGTGCGAATCACGTGGGAATCAATTGGGAATCACGTGGGAATCACGTGTCATTCACGTGGGAATCACGTGGAAATCACATGGGAATCACGTGGGAATCACCTGTCAATCACGTGGAAATCACTTGGGAATCACGTGGGAGTCTGTGATTCCCAGGTATCACCTGGGAATCACGTGTCAATAACGTGGGAATCAGGAGGGAATCACGTGGGAATCATGTGGGAATCACGTGGGAATCACGTGTCAATCATGTGGGAATCACGTGGGAGTCACGTTGGAATCACGTGGGAATCACCTGTCAATCACGTGGGCATCAAGTGGGCATCACGTAGCCCTCACGTGAGAATCACGAGTCAATCACGTGGGTATCACGTGGGAAACACGTGGGAATCACGTGTGAATCACGTGTCAATCAAGTGGGAATCACATGGGAATCACGTGAGTATCACGTGGGCATCACATGGCAATCATGTGGAAATCACGTGTCAATCACTTGGGAATCACGAGGTAATCACGTGGGAATGACGTGTCAATCACGTTGGCATCACGTGGGAATCATTTGGGAATCACGTGTCATTCACTTGGGAATCACGTGGGAATCACATGGGAATCACGTGGGAATCACCTGTCAATCACGTGGGAATCTCGTGGGAATCACGTGGGAATCACCTGTCAATCACGTGGGCATCACGTAGCCATCACGTGAGAAACACGTGGGAATCAGGTGGGAATCACGTGTCAATCACGTGGGAATCACGTGGGAGTCACGTGGGAATCACGTGGGAATCACCTGTCAATCACGTGGGCATCACGTAGTCATCAGGTGGGAAACACGTGGGAATCACGTGGGAATCACGTGTCAATCACGTGGAAATCATGTGTCAGTCACGTGAGAATCACATGGGAATCACGTGGGAATCACGTGTCAATCACGTGGGAATAACTTGTCAATCACGTGAGAATCACGTGGGAAGAACGTGGTCATCAAATGTCAATCACGTGGGAATCACGTGGGAATCACGTAGGAATCACTTTGGAGTCACGTGGGAATCACGTGGGAATCACGTGTCAATCACGTGGGAATCACTTGTCAATCACGTGGGAATCACGTGGGAAGAACGTGGTAATCCAATGTCAATCACGTGGGAATCACGTGGGAATCACGTGTCAATAACGTGGGTATCACGTGGGAATCACATGGGAATCACGTGTCAGTCACGTGAGAATCACGTGGGAATCACGTGGGAATCACGTGTCAATCACGTGGGAATCACGTGGGAATCACGTGTCAATCACGTGGGAATCACGTGGGAGTCACGTGTGTATCACGTGGGAATCACGTGTCAATCTCGTGGGAATCACGTGGGAATCACGTGGGCATCACGTGGGCATCACGTTGGAATCATGTGGGAATCACGTGTCAATCACTTGGGAATCACGTGGGAATCACGTGGGAATCATGTGGGAATCACATGGGAATCACGTGACAATCACGTGGGAATCACGTGGGAATCAAGTGGGAATCACGTGGGAATCACATATCAATCACGTGGGAATCATGTGGAATCACGTGTCAATCATGAGGAAATCACGTGGGAATAACGTGTCATTCACGTGGGAATCACGTGGGAATCACGTGGGAATCACATGAAAATCACGTGTTAATCACGTGGGAATCGCGTGACATTCACGTGGAAATCACGTGGTAATCACGTGTGAATCACGTGGGCATCACGTGGGCATCATGTGGGAATCATTTGGGAATCACGTGAGAATCACGTGTCAATCACGTGGGAATCACGTGGTAATCACGTGGGAATCACGTGAGATTCACGCGTCAATCACGTGTCAATCACGTGTCAATCACTTGGAAGTCACCTGGGAATCATGTGGGAATCACGTGTCAATCACGTCGGAATCACGTGGGAATCACGTGTCAATTACGTGGGTATCACGTGGGAATCACATGGGAATCATATGACAATCACGTGGAAATCACTTGTGAATCACGTGGGAATCACCTGTCAATAACGTGGGAATCATGTGGGAATCACGTGTCAATCACGAGGGAATCATGTGGGAATCACGTGGGAATCACTTGGGAATCACGTGGGAATCACGTGTCATTCACGTGGGAATCACGTGGGAATCACATGGGAATCACGTGGGAATCACCTGTCAATCACGTGGGAATCTCGTGGGAATCACGTGGGAATCACCTGTCAATCACGTGGGCATCACGTAGCCATCACGTGAGAAACACGTGGGAATCAGGTGGGAATCACGTGTCAATCACGTGGGAATCACGTGGGAGTCACGTGGGAATCACGTGGGAATCACCTGTCAATCACGTGGGCATCACGTAGTCATCAGGTGGGAAACACGTGGGAATCACGTGGGAATCACGTGTCAATCACGTGGAAATCACGTGTCAGTCACGTGAGAATCACATGGGAATCACGTGGGAATCACGTGTCAATCACGTGGGAATCACTTGTCAATCACGTGAGAATCACGTGGGAAGAACGTGGTCATCAAATGTCAATCACGTGGGAATCACGTGGGAATCACGTAGGAATCACTTTGGAGTCACGTGGGAATCACGTGGGAATCACGTGTCAATCACGTGGGAATCACTTGTCAATCACGTGGGAATCACGTGGGAAGAACGTGGTAATCCAATGTCAATCACGTGGGAATCACGTGGGAATCACGTGTCAATAACGTGGGTATCACGTGGGAATCACATGGGAATCACGTGGGCATCACGTGGGAATCATGTGGGAATCACGTGTCAATCACTTGGGAAAAACGTGGGAATCACGTGGGAATCATGTGGGAATCACAAGGGAATCACGTGACAATCACGTGGGAATCACGTGGGAATCACGTGGGAATCACGTGTCAGTCACGTGAGAATCACATGGGAATCACGTGGGAATCACTTGTCAATCACGTGGAATCCCGTGGGAGTCATGTGGGAATCACGTGGGAATCACATGTCAATCACGTGGGAATCACGTGGGCATCACGTGTCAATACGTGGGAATCTCGTTGTAATCAGGTGGAAATCATGTGTCAATCACGTGAGAATGACATGGGAATCACGTGTCAATCACGTGGGAATACCGTGGGAATATCGTGGGAATCACGTGTCAATCACATGGGAATCACGTGGGAATCACGTGGGAATCACTTGGGAATCACGTGGGAATCACGTGTCATTCACGTGGGAATCACGTGGGAATCACATGGGAATCACGTGAGAATCACCTGTCAATCATGTGGGAATCACGTGGGAATCACCTGTCAATCTTGTGGGAAACACTTGGGAATCACGTGGGAGTCACGTGGGTATCACGTGGGAATCACGTGTCAATAACATGGGAATCAGGTGGGAATCACGTGGGAATCACGTGGGAATCACGTGGGAATCATGTATCAATCACGTGGGCATCACGTAGTCATCACGTGGGAAACACGTGGGAATCACGTGGGAATCACGTGTCAATCACGTGGGAATCCCGTGGGAGTCACGTCGGAATCACGTGGGAATCACCTGTCAATCACGTGGGCATCACGGAGCCATCACGTGTCAATCCCGTGTCAATCACGTGGGTATCATGTGGGAATCACGTGGGAATCATATGACAATCACGTGGAAATCACTTGGGAATCACGTGGGCATCAAGTTGGCATCTCGTGGCAATCATGTGGGAATCACGTGTCAATCACTTGGGAATCACGTGGGAATCACGTGGGAAACACGTGGTAATCACGTGTCAATCACGTGGGTAACACGTGGGAATCACGTGGGAATCACTTGATAATCACGTGGGAATCATGTGGGAATCACCTGTCAATCACGTGGGAATCTCGTGGGAATCACGTGGGAATCTCTTGTCAATCACGGCGGAGCCCGTGGGAGTCATGTGGGAATCACGTGGGAATCACGTGTCAATCACGTGGGAATCACGTGGGAATCAATTGTCAATCACGTGAGAATCACGTGGTAATCACATGTCAATCACGTCGGAATCACGTGGGAATCACGTGTCAATTACGTGGGTATCACGTGGGAATCACGAGGGAATCATATGACAATCACGTGGAAATCACTTGGGAATCACGTGGGAATCACCTGTCAATCACGTGGGAATCATGTGGGAATCACATATCTATCACGAGGGAATCACGTGGGAATCACGTGGGAATCACTTGGGAATCACGTGGGAATCACGTGTCATTCACGTGGGAATCTCGTGGGAATCACGTGGGAATCACATGGGAATCACGTGGGAATCACCTGTCAATCACGTGGGAATCTCGTGGGAATCACGTGGGAATCACCTTTCAATCACGTGGGAATCACTTGGGAATCACGTGGGAGTCATGTGGGTATCACCTGGGAATCAGGTGTCAATAACGTTGGAATCAGGAGGGAATCACGTGGGAATCACGTGGGAATCACGTGCGAATCACGTGGGAATCATGCATCAATCACGTGGGCATCACGTAGTCATCACGTGGGAAACACGTGGAAATCACGTGGGAATCACGTGGGAATCACGTGTCAATCACGTGGGAATCACGTGGGAGTCACGTGGGAATCACGTGGGAATCACCTGTCAATCACGTGGGCATCACGTAGCCATCACGTGGGAAACAAGTGGGAATCAGGTGGGAATCACGTGTCAATCATGTGGGAATCACGTGGGAGTCACGTGGGTATCACCTGGGAATCACGTGTCAATAACGTGGGAATCAGGAGGGAATCACGTGGGAATCACGTGGGAATCACGTGGGAATCACGTGTCAATCACGTGGGAATCACGTGGGAGTCACGTGTGAATCAGGTGGGAATCACGTGGGAATCACGTGTCAATCACGTGGGAATCACGTGGGAGTCACGTGGGAATCACGTGGGAATCACCTGTCAATCACGTGGGCATCACGTGGGCATCACGTAGCCCTCACGTGAGAATCACGAGTCAATCACGTGGGTATCATGTGGGAATCACGTGGGAATCATGTGTCAATCACGTGGGAATCACGTTGGAATCACGTGGGAATCACGTGTGAATCACGTGTCAATCAAGTGGGAATCACATGGGAATCACGTGGGTATCACGTGGGCATCACGTGGCAATCATGTGGGAATCACGTGTCAATCACTTGGGAATCACGTGTGAATCACGTGGGAATCACGTGGAAATCACGTGTCATTCACGTGGGAATCACGTGGGAATCACATTTGAATCACGTGGGAATCACCTGCCAATCATGTGGGAATCACGTGGTAATCACGTTGGAATCACCTGTCAATCACGTGGGAATCACTTGGGAATCACTTGGGAGTCACGTGGGTATCATGTGGGAATCACGTGTCAATAACGTGGGAATCAGGTGGGAAACACGTGGGAATCACGTGGCAATCACGTGGGAATCACGTGGGAATCACCTTTCAATCACGTGGGCATCACGGAGCCATCAGGTGGGAATCACGTGTCAATCACGTGGGTATCACGTGGGAATCACGTGGGAATCATGTATCAATCACGTGGGCATAACGTAGTCGTCACGTGGAAAACACGTGGGAATCACGTGGGAATCACGTGGGAATCACGTGTCAATCTCGTGGGAATCACGTGGGAATCACCTGTCAATCACGTGGGCATCACGGAGACATCACGTGGGAATCATGTGTAAATCACGTGGGAATCACGTGGGAATCACGTGGGCATCACGTGGGCATCACGTGGCAATCATGTGGGAATCACGTGTCAATCACTTGGGAATCACGTGGGAATCACTTGGGAATCACGTGGGAATCACGTGTCATTCACGTGCGAATCACGTGGGAATCAATTGGGAATCACGTGGGAATCACGTGTCATTCACGTGGGAATCACGTGGAAATCACATGGGAATCACGTGGGAATCACCTGTCAATCACGTGGGAATCACGTGGGAATCACCTGTCAATCACGTGGAAATCACTTGGGAATCACGTGGGAGTCTGTGGGTATCACCTGGGAATCACGTGTCAATAACGTGGGAATCAGGAGGGAATCACGTGGGAATCATGTGGGAATCACGTGGGAATCACGTGTCAATCATGTGGGAATCACGTGGGAGTCACGTTGGAATCACGTGGGAATCACCTGTCAATCACGTGGGCATCAAGTGGGCATCACGTAGCCCTCACGTGAGAATCACGAGTCAATCATGTGGGTATCACGTGAGAATCACGTGGGAATCACGTGTGAATCACGTGTCAATCAAGTGGGAATCACATGGGAATCACGTGGGTATCACGTGGGCATCACATGGCAATCATGTGGGAATCACGTGTCAATCACTTGGGAATCACGAGGTAATCACGTGGGAATCACGTGGTAATTACGTGGAAATCACGTGGGAAACACGTGGTAATCACGTGTCAATCATGCGGGTATCACTTGGGAATCACGTGGGAATCACTTGGGAATCACGTGGGAATCACGTGGAATCACTTGTCAATCACGGCGGAGCCCGGGGGAGTCATGTGGGAATCACGTGACAATTACGTGGGAATCACTTGTCAATCACGTGGGAATCACGTGGGAAGAACTTGGTAATCACATGTCAATCAGTTGGGAATCACGTGGGAAGCACGTGTCAATTACGAGGGTATCACGTGGGAATCACGTGTCAATCACGTGTGAAACACGTGGGAATCACGTGTCAATCACTTTGGTATCACGTGGGAATCACTTGGGAATCACGTGGGAATCACGTGTCATTCACGTGGGAATCACGTGGGAATCACATGGGAATCACGTGGGAATCACCTGTCAATCACGTGGGAATCTCGTGGGAATCACGTGGGAATCACCTGTCAATCACGTGGGCATCACGTAGCCATCACGTGAGAAACACGTGGGAATCAGGTGGGAATCACGTGTCAATCACGTGGGAATCACGTGGGAGTCACGTGGGAATCACGTGGGAATCACCTGTCAATCACGTGGGCATCACGTAGTCATCAGGTGGGAAACACGTGGGAATCACGTGGGAATCACGTGTCAATCACGTGGAAATCACGTGTCAGTCACGTGAGAATCACATGGGAATCACGTGGGAATCACGTGTCAATCTCGTGGGAATCACTTGTCAATCACGTGAGAATCACGTGGGAAGAACGTGGTCATCAAATGTCAATCACGTGGGAATCACGTGGGAATCACGTAGGAATCACTTTGGAGTCACGTGGGAATCACGTGGGAATCACGTGTCAATCACGTGGGAATCACTTGTCAATCACGTGGGAATCACGTGGGAAGAACGTGGTAATCCAATGTCAATCACGTGGGAATCACGTGGGAATCACGTGTCAATAACGTGGGTATCACGTGGGAATCACATGGGAATCACGTGTCAGTCACGTGAGAATCACGTGGGAATCACGTGGGAATCACGTGTCAATCACGTGGGAATCACGTGGGAATCACGTGTCAATCACGTGGGAATCACGTGGGAGTCACGTGTGTATCACGTGGGAATCACGTGTCAATCTCGTGGGAATCACGTGGGAATCACGTGGGCATCACGTGGGCATCACGTTGGAATCATGTGGGAATCACGTGTCAATCACTTGGGAATCACGTGGGAATCACGTGGGAATCATGTGGGAATCACATGGGAATCACGTGACAATCACGTGGGAATCACGTGGGAATCAAGTGGGAATCACGTGGGAATCACATATCAATCACGTGGGAATCATGTGGAATCACGTGTCAATCATGAGGAAATCACGTGGGAATAACGTGTCATTCACGTGGGAATCACGTGGGAATCACGTGGGAATCACATGAAAATCACGTGTTAATCACGTGGGAATCGCGTGACATTCACGTGGAAATCACGTGGTAATCACGTGTGAATCACGTGGGCATCACGTGGGCATCATGTGGGAATCATTTGGGAATCACGTGAGAATCACGTGTCAATCACGTGGGAATCACGTGGTAATCACGTGGGAATCACGTGAGATTCACGCGTCAATCACGTGTCAATCACGTGTCAATCACTTGGAAGTCACCTGGGAATCATGTGGGAATCACGTGTCAATCACGTCGGAATCACGTGGGAATCACGTGTCAATTACGTGGGTATCACGTGGGAATCACATGGGAATCATATGACAATCACGTGGAAATCACTTGTGAATCACGTGGGAATCACCTGTCAATAACGTGGGAATCATGTGGGAATCACGTGTCAATCACGAGGGAATCATGTGGGAATCACGTGGGAATCACTTGGGAATCACGTGGGAATCACGTGTCATTCACGTGGGAATCACGTGGGAATCACATGGGAATCACGTGGGAATCACCTGTCAATCACGTGGGAATCTCGTGGGAATCACGTGGGAATCACCTGTCAATCACGTGGGCATCACGTAGCCATCACGTGAGAAACACGTGGGAATCAGGTGGGAATCACGTGTCAATCACGTGGGAATCACGTGGGAGTCACGTGGGAATCACGTGGGAATCACCTGTCAATCACGTGGGCATCACGTAGTCATCAGGTGGGAAACACGTGGGAATCACGTGGGAATCACGTGTCAATCACGTGGAAATCACGTGTCAGTCACGTGAGAATCACATGGGAATCACGTGGGAATCACGTGTCAATCACGTGGGAATCACTTGTCAATCACGTGAGAATCACGTGGGAAGAACGTGGTCATCAAATGTCAATCACGTGGGAATCACGTGGGAATCACGTAGGAATCACTTTGGAGTCACGTGGGAATCACGTGGGAATCACGTGTCAATCACGTGGGAATCACTTGTCAATCACGTGGGAATCACGTGGGAAGAACGTGGTAATCCAATGTCAATCACGTGGGAATCACGTGGGAATCACGTGTCAATAACGTGGGTATCACGTGGGAATCACATGGGAATCACGTGGGCATCACGTGGGAATCATGTGGGAATCACGTGTCAATCACTTGGGAAAAACGTGGGAATCACGTGGGAATCATGTGGGAATCACAAGGGAATCACGTGACAATCACGTGGGAATCACGTGGGAATCACGTGGGAATCACGTGTCAGTCACGTGAGAATCACATGGGAATCACGTGGGAATCACTTGTCAATCACGTGGAATCCCGTGGGAGTCATGTGGGAATCACGTGGGAATCACATGTCAATCACGTGGGAATCACGTGGGCATCACGTGTCAATACGTGGGAATCTCGTTGTAATCAGGTGGAAATCATGTGTCAATCACGTGAGAATGACATGGGAATCACGTGTCAATCACGTGGGAATACCGTGGGAATATCGTGGGAATCACGTGTCAATCACATGGGAATCACGTGGGAATCACGTGGGAATCACTTGGGAATCACGTGGGAATCACGTGTCATTCACGTGGGAATCACGTGGGAATCACATGGGAATCACGTGAGAATCACCTGTCAATCATGTGGGAATCACGTGGGAATCACCTGTCAATCTTGTGGGAAACACTTGGGAATCACGTGGGAGTCACGTGGGTATCACGTGGGAATCACGTGTCAATAACATGGGAATCAGGTGGGAATCACGTGGGAATCACGTGGGAATCACGTGGGAATCATGTATCAATCACGTGGGCATCACGTAGTCATCACGTGGGAAACACGTGGGAATCACGTGGGAATCACGTGTCAATCACGTGGGAATCCCGTGGGAGTCACGTCGGAATCACGTGGGAATCACCTGTCAATCACGTGGGCATCACGGAGCCATCACGTGTCAATCCCGTGTCAATCACGTGGGTATCATGTGGGAATCACGTGGGAATCATATGACAATCACGTGGAAATCACTTGGGAATCACGTGGGCATCAAGTTGGCATCTCGTGGCAATCATGTGGGAATCACGTGTCAATCACTTGGGAATCACGTGGGAATCACGTGGGAAACACGTGGTAATCACGTGTCAATCACGTGGGTAACACGTGGGAATCACGTGGGAATCACTTGATAATCACGTGGGAATCATGTGGGAATCACCTGTCAATCACGTGGGAATCTCGTGGGAATCACGTGGGAATCTCTTGTCAATCACGGCGGAGCCCGTGGGAGTCATGTGGGAATCACGTGGGAATCACGTGTCAATCACGTGGGAATCACGTGGGAATCAATTGTCAATCACGTGAGAATCACGTGGTAATCACATGTCAATCACGTCGGAATCACGTGGGAATCACGTGTCAATTACGTGGGTATCACGTGGGAATCACGAGGGAATCATATGACAATCACGTGGAAATCACTTGGGAATCACGTGGGAATCACCTGTCAATCACGTGGGAATCATGTGGGAATCACATATCTATCACGAGGGAATCACGTGGGAATCACGTGGGAATCACTTGGGAATCACGTGGGAATCACGTGTCATTCACGTGGGAATCACGTGGGAATCACATGGGAATCACGTGGGAATCACCTGTCAATCACGTGGGAATCTCGTGGGAATCACGTGGGAATCACCTTTCAATCACGTGGGAATCACTTGGGAATCACGTGGGAGTCATGTGGGTATCACCTGGGAATCAGGTGTCAATAACGTTGGAATCAGGAGGGAATCACGTGGGAATCACGTGGGAATCACGTGCGAATCACGTGGGAATCATGCATCAATCACGTGGGCATCACGTAGTCATCACGTGGGAAACACGTGGAAATCACGTGGGAATCACGTGGGAATCACGTGTCAATCACGTGGGAATCACGTGGGAGTCACGTGGGAATCACGTGGGAATCACCTGTCAATCACGTGGGCATCACGTAGCCATCACGTGGGAAACAAGTGGGAATCAGGTGGGAATCACGTGTCAATCACGTGGGAATCACGTGGGAGTCACGTGGGTATCACCTGGGAATCACGTGTCAATAACTTGGGAATCAGGAGGGAATCACGTGGGAATCACGTGGGAATCACGTGGGAATCACGTGTCAATCACGTGGGAATCACGTGGGAGTCACGTGTGAATCAGGTGGGAATCACGTGGGAATCACGTGTCAATCACGTGGGAATCACGTGGGAGTCACGTGGGAATCACGTGGGAATCACCTGTCAATCACGTGGGCATCACGTGGGCATCACGTAGCCCTCACGTGAGAATCACGAGTCAATCACGTGGGTATCATGTGGGAATCACGTGGGAATCATGTGTCAATCACGTGGGAATCACGTTGGAATCACGTGGGAATCACGTGTGAATCACGTGTCAATCAAGTGGGAATCACATGGGAATCACGTGGGTATCACGTGGGCATCACGTGGCAATCATGTGGGAATCACGTGTCAATCACTTGGGAATCACGTGTGAATCACGTGGGAATCACGTGGAAATCACGTGTCATTCACGTGGGAATCACGTGGGAATCACATTTGAATCACGTGGGAATCACCTGCCAATCATGTGGGAATCACGTGGTAATCACGTTGGAATCACCTGTCAATCACGTGGGAATCACTTGGGAATCACTTGGGAGTCACGTGGGTATCATGTGGGAATCACGTGTCAATAACGTGGGAATCAGGTGGGAAACACGTGGGAATCACGTGGCAATCACGTGGGAATCACGTGGGAATCACCTTTCAATCACGTGGGCATCACGGAGCCATCAGGTGGGAATCACGTGTCAATCACGTGGGTATCACGTGGGAATCACGTGGGAATCATGTATCAATCACGTGGGCATAACGTAGTCGTCACGTGGAAAACACGTGGGAATCACGTGGGAATCACGTGTCAATCTCGTGGGAATCACGTGGGAATCACCTGTCAATCACGTGGGCATCACGGAGACATCACGTGGGAATCATGTGTAAATCACGTGGGAATCACGTGGGAATCACGTGGGCATCACGTGGGCATCACGTGGCAATCATGTGGGAATCACGTGTCAATCACTTGGGAATCACGTGGGAATCACTTGGGAATCACGTGGGAATCACGTGTCATTCACGTGCGAATCACGTGGGAATCAATTGGGAATCACGTGGGAATCACGTGTCATTCACGTGGGAATCACGTGGAAATCACATGGGAATCACGTGGGAATCACCTGTCAATCACGTGGGAATCACGTGGGAATCACCTGTCAATCACGTGGAAATCACTTGGGAATCACGTGGGAGTCTGTGGGTATCACCTGGGAATCACGTGTCAATAACGTGGGAATCAGGAGGGAATCACGTGGGAATCATGTGGGAATCACGTGGGAATCACGTGTCAATCATGTGGGAATCACGTGGGAGTCACGTTGGAATCACGTGGGAATCACCTGTCAATCACGTGGGCATCAAGTGGGCATCACGTAGCCCTCACGTGAGAATCACGAGTCAATCACGTGGGTATCACGTGAGAATCACGTGGGAATCACGTGTGAATCACGTGTCAATCAAGTGGGAATCACATGGGAATCACGTGGGTATCACGTGGGCATCACATGGCAATCATGTGGGAATCACGTGTCAATCACTTGGGAATCACGAGGTAATCACGTGGGAATCACGTGGTAATTACGTGGAAATCACGTGGGAAACACGTGGTAATCACGTGTCAATCATGCGGGTATCACTTGGGAATCACGTGGGAATCACTTGGGAATCACGTGGGAATCACGTGGGAATCACGTGTCAATCACGTGGGAATCACGTGGGAATCACGTGTCAATCACGTGGGAATCACGTGGGAGTCACGTGTGTATCACGTGGGAATCACGTGTCAATCTCGTGGGAATCACGTGGGAATCACGTGGGCATCACGTGGGCATCACTTTGGAATCATGTGGGAATCACGTGTCAATCACTTGGGAATCACGTGGGAATCACGTGGGAATCATGTGGGAATCACATGGGAATCACGTGACAATCACGTGGGAATCACGTGGGAATCAAGTGGGAATCACGTGGGAATCACATATCAATCACGTGGGAATCATGTGGAATCACGTGTCAATCATGAGGAAATCACGTGGGAATAACGTGTCATTCACGTGGGAATCACGTGGGAATCACGTGGGAATCACATGAAAATCACGTGTTAATCACGTGGGAATCGCGTGACATTCACGTGGAAATCATGTGGTAATCACGTGTGAATCACGTGGGCATCACGTGGGCATCATGTGGGAATCATTTGGGAATCACGTGAGAATCACGTGTCAATCACGTGGGAATCACGTGGTAATCACGTGGGAATCACGTGAGATTCACGCGTCAATCACGTGTCAATCACGTGTCAATCACTTGGAAGTCACCTGGGAATCATGTGGGAATCACGTGTCAATCACGTCGGAATCACGTGGGAATCACGTGTCAATTACGTGGGTATCACGTGGGAATCACATGGGAATCATATGACAATCACGTGGAAATCACTTGTGAATCACGTGGGAATCACCTGTCAATAACGTGGGAATCATGTGGGAATCACGTGTCAATCACGAGGGAATCATGTGGGAATCACGTGGGAATCACTTGGGAATCACGTGGGAATCACGTGTCATTCACGTGGGAATCACGTGGGAATCACATGGGAATCACGTGGGAATCACCTGTCAATCACGTGGGAATCTCGTGGGAATCACGTGGGAATCACCTGTCAATCACGTGGGCATCACGTAGCCATCACGTGAGAAACACGTGGGAATCAGGTGGGAATCACGTGTCAATCACGTGGGAATCACGTGGGAGTCACCTGGGAATCACGTGGGAATCACCTGTCAATCACGTGGGCATCACGTAGTCATCAGGTGGGAAACACGTGGGAATCACGTGGGAATCACGTGTCAATCACGTGGAAATCACGTGTCAGTCACGTGAGAATCACATGGGAATCACGTGGGAATCACGTGTCAATCACGTGGGAATCACTTGTCAATCACGTGAGAATCACGTGGGAAGAACGTGGTCATCAAATGTCAATCACGTGGGAATCACGTGGGAATCACGTAGGAATCACTTTGGAGTCACGTGGGAATCACGTGGGAATCACGTGTCAATCACGTGGGAATCACTTGTCAATCACGTGGGAATCACGTGGGAAGAACGTGGTAATCCAATGTCAATCACGTGGGAATCACGTGGGAATCACGTGTCAATAACGTGGGTATCACGTGGGAATCACATGGGAATCACGTGGGCATCACGTGGGAATCATGTGGGAATCACGTGTCAATCACTTGGGAAAAACGTGGGAATCACGTGGGAATCATGTGGGAATCACAAGGGAATCACGTGACAATCACGTGGGAATCACGTGGGAATCACGTGGGAATCACGTGTCAGTCACGTGAGAATCACATGGGAATCACGTGGGAATCACTTGTCAATCACGTGGAATCCCGTGGGAGTCATGTGGGAATCACGTGGGAATCACATGTCAATCACGTGGGAATCACGTGGGCATCACGTGTCAATACCTGGGAATCTCGTTGTAATCAGGTGGAAATCATGTGTCAATCACGTGAGAATGACATGGGAATCACGTGTCAATCACGTGGGAATACCGTGGGAATATCGTGGGAATCACGTGTCAATCACATGGGAATCACGTGGGAATCACGTGGGAATCACTTGGGAATCACGTGGGAATCACGTGTCATTCACGTGGGAATCACGTGGGAATCACATGGGAATCACGTGAGAATCACCTGTCAATCATGTGGGAATCACGTGGGAATCACCTGTCAATCTTGTGGGAAACACTTGGGAATCACGTGGGAGTCACGTGGGTATCACGTGGGAATCACGTGTCAATAACATGGGAATCAGGTGGGAATCACGTGGGAATCACGTGGGAATCACGTGGGAATCATGTATCAATCACGTGGGCATCACGTAGTCATCACGTGGGAAACACGTGGGAATCACGTGGGAATCACGTGTCAATCACGTGGGAATCCCGTGGGAGTCACGTCGGAATCACGTGGGAATCACCTGTCAATCACGTGGGCATCACGGAGCCATCACGTGTCAATCCCGTGTCAATCACGTGGGTATCATGTGGGAATCACGTGGGAATCATATGACAATCACGTGGAAATCACTTGGGAATCACGTGGGCATCAAGTTGGCATCTCGTGGCAATCATGTGGGAATCACGTGTCAATCACTTGGGAATCACGTGGGAATCACGTGGGAAACACGTGGTAATCACGTGTCAATCACGTGGGTAACACGTGGGAATCACGTGGGAATCACTTGATAATCACGTGGGAATCATGTGGGAATCACCTGTCAATCACGTGGGAATCTCGTGGGAATCACGTGGGAATCTCTTGTCAATCACGGCGGAGCCCGTGGGAGTCATGTGGGAATCACGTGGGAATCACGTGTCAATCACGTGGGAATCACGTGGGAATCAATTGTCAATCACGTGAGAATCACGTGGTAATCACATGTCAATCACGTCGGAATCACGTGGGAATCACGTGTCAATTACGTGGGTATCACGTGGGAATCACGAGGGAATCATATGACAATCACGTGGAAATCACTTGGGAATCACGTGGGAATCACCTGTCAATCACGTGGGAATCATGTGGGAATCACATATCTATCACGAGGGAATCACGTGGGAATCACGTGGGAATCACTTGGGAATCACGTGGGAATCACGTGTCATTCACGTGGGAATCACGTGGGAATCACATGGGAATCACGTGGGAATCACCTGTCAATCACGTGGGAATCTCGTGGGAATCACGTGGGAATCACCTTTCAATCACGTGGGAATCACTTGGGAATCACGTGGGAGTCATGTGGGTATCACCTGGGAATCAGGTGTCAATAACGTTGGAATCAGGAGGGAATCACGTGGGAATCACGTGGGAATCACGTGCGAATCACGTGGGAATCATGCATCAATCACGTGGGCATCACGTAGTCATCACGTGGGAAACACGTGGAAATCACGTGGGAATCACGTGGGAATCACGTGTCAATCACGTGGGAATCACGTGGGAGTCACGTGGGAATCACGTGGGAATCACCTGTCAATCACGTGGGCATCACGTAGCCATCACGTGGGAAACAAGTGGGAATCAGGTGGGAATCACGTGTCAATCACGTGGGAATCACGTGGGAGTCACGTGGGTATCACCTGGGAATCACGTGTCAATAACGTGGGAATCAGGAGGGAATCACGTGGGAATCACGTGGGAATCACGTGGGAATCACGTGTCAATCACGTGGGAATCACGTGGGAGTCACGTGTGAATCAGGTGGGAATCACGTGGGAATCACGTGTCAATCACGTGGGAATCACGTGGGAGTCACGTGGGAATCACGTGGGAATCACCTGTCAATCACGTGGGCATCACGTGGGCATCACGTAGCCCTCACGTGAGAATCACGAGTCAATCACGTGGGTATCATGTGGGAATCACGTGGGAATCATGTGTCAATCACGTGGGAATCACGTTGGAATCACGTGGGAATCACGTGTGAATCACGTGTCAATCAAGTGGGAATCACATGGGAATCACGTGGGTATCACGTGGGCATCACGTGGCAATCATGTGGGAATCACGTGTCAATCACTTGGGAATCACGTGTGAATCACGTGGGAATCACGTGGAAATCACGTGTCATTCACGTGGGAATCACGTGGGAATCACATTTGAATCACGTGGGAATCACCTGCCAATCATGTGGGAATCACGTGGTAATCACGTTGGAATCACCTGTCAATCACGTGGGAATCACTTGGGAATCACTTGGGAGTCACGTGGGTATCATGTGGGAATCACGTGTCAATAACGTGGGAATCAGGTGGGAAACACGTGGGAATCACGTGGCAATCACGTGGGAATCACGTGGGAATCACCTTTCAATCACGTGGGCATCACGGAGCCATCAGGTGGGAATCACGTGTCAATCACGTGGGTATCACGTGGGAATCACGTGGGAATCATGTATCAATCACGTGGGCATAACGTAGTCGTCACGTGGAAAACACGTGGGAATCACGTGGGAATCACGTGGGAATCACGTGTCAATCTCGTGGGAATCACGTGGGAATCACCTGTCAATCACGTGGGCATCACGGAGACATCACGTGGGAATCATGTGTAAATCACGTGGGAATCACGTGGGAATCACGTGGGCATCACGTGGGCATCACGTGGCAATCATGTGGGAATCACGTGTCAATCACTTGGGAATCACGTGGGAATCACTTGGGAATCACGTGGGAATCACGTGTCATTCACGTGCGAATCACGTGGGAATCAATTGGGAATCACGTGGGAATCACGTTGAAATCACATGGGAATCACGTGGGAATCACCTGTCAATCACGTGGGAATCACGTGGGAATCACCTGTCAATCACGTGGAAATCACTTGGGAATCACGTGGGAGTCTGTGGGTATCACCTGGGAATCACGTGTCAATAACGTGGGAATCAGGAGGGAATCACGTGGGAATCATGTGGGAATCACGTGGGAATCACGTGTCAATCATGTGGGAATCACGTGGGAGTCACGTTGGAATCACGTGGGAATCACCTGTCAATCACGTGGGCATCAAGTGGGCATCACGTAGCCCTCACGTGAGAATCACGAGTCAATCACGTGGGTATCACGTGAGAATCACGTGGGAATCACGTGTGAATCACGTGTCAATCAAGTGGGAATCACATGGGAATCACGTGGGTATCACGTGGGCATCACATGGCAATCATGTGGGAATCACGTGTCAATCACTTGGGAATCACGAGGTAATCACGTGGGAATCACGTGGTAATTACGTGGAAATCACGTGGGAAACACGTGGTAATCACGTGTCAATCATGCGGGTATCACTTGGGAATCACGTGGGAATCACTTGGGAATCACGTGGGAATCACGTGCGAATCACTTGTCAATCACGGCGGAGCCCGGGGGAGTCATGTGGGAATCACGTGACAATTACGTGGGAATCACTTGTCAATCACGTGGGAATCACGTGG
The DNA here is from genome assembly GCF_963930625.1 of Muntiacus reevesi. Lineage (NCBI taxonomy): Eukaryota > Metazoa > Chordata > Mammalia > Artiodactyla > Cervidae > Muntiacus > Muntiacus reevesi. The sequence goes on from NC_089257.1 coordinate 90,241,911, forward strand.
GAAGAACTTGGTAATCACATGTCAATCAGTTGGGAATCACGTGGGAAGCACGTGTCAATTACGAGGGTATCACGTGGGAATCACGTGTCAATCACGTGTGAAACACGTGGGAATCACGTGTCAATCACTTGGGTATCACGTGGGAATCACGTGGGAATCACCTGTCAGTCACGTGAGAATCACGTGGGAATCACGTGGGAATCATGTGTCAATCACGTGGGAATCACGTGGGAGTCACGTGTGTATCACGTGGGAATCACGTGTCAATCTCGTGGGAATCACGTGGGAATCACGTGGGCATCACGTGGGCATCACGTTGGAATCATTTGGGAATCACGTGTCAATCACTTGGGAATCACGTGGGAATCACGTGGGAATCATGTGGGAATCACATGGGAATCACGTGACAATCACGTGGGAATCACGTGGGAATCAAGTGGGAATCACGTGGGAATCACATATCAATCACGTGGGAATCATGTGGAATCACGTGTCAATCATGAGGAAATCACGTGGGAATAACGTGTCATTCACGTGGGAATCACGTGGGAATCACGTGGGAATCACATGACAATCACGTGTTAATCACGTGGGAATCGCGTGACATTCACGTGGAAATCACGTGGTAATCACGTGTGAATCACGTGGGCATCACGTGGGCATCATGTGGGAATCATTTGGGAATCACGTGAGAATCACGTGTCAATCACGTGAGAATCACGTGGTAATCACGTGGGAATCACGTGAGATTCACGTGTCAATCACGTGTCAATCACGTGTCAATCACTTGGAAGTCACCTGGGAATCATGTGGGAATCACGTGTCAATCACGTCGGAATCACGTGGGAATCACGTGTCAATTACGTGGGTATCACGTGGGAATCACATGGGAATCATATGACAATCACGTGGAAATCACTTGGGAATCACGTGGGAATCACCTGTCAATAACGTGGGAATCATGTGGGAATCACGTGTCAATCACGAGGGAATCATGTGGGAATCACGTGGGTATCACGTGGGCATCACATGGCAATCATGTGGGAATCACGTGTCAATCACTTGGGAATCACGAGGTAATCACGTGGGAATCACGTGGTAATTACGTGGAAATCACGTGGGAAACACGTGGTAATCACGTGTCAATCATGCGGGTATCACTTGGGAATCACGTGGGAATCACTTGGGAATCACGTGGGAATCACGTGCGAATCACTTGTCAATCACGGCGGAGCCCGGGGGAGTCATGTGGGAATCACGTGACAATTACGTGGGAATCACTTGTCAATCACGTGGGAATCACGTGGGAAGAACTTGGTAATCACATGTCAATCAGTTGGGAATCACGTGGGAAGCACGTGTCAATTACGAGGGTATCACGTGGGAATCACGTGTCAATCACGTGTGAAACACGTGGGAATCACGTGTCAATCACTTGGGTATCACGTGGGAATCACTTGGGAATCACGTGGGAATCACGTGTCATTCACGTGGGAATCACGTGGGAATCACATGGGAATCACGTGGGAATCACCTGTCAATCACGTGGGAATCTCGTGGGAATCACGTGGGAATCACCTGTCAATCACGTGGGCATCACGTAGCCATCACGTGAGAAACACGTGGGAATCAGGTGGGAATCACGTGTCAATCACGTGGGAATCACGTGGGAGTCACGTGGGAATCACGTGGGAATCACCTGTCAATCACGTGGGCATCACGTAGTCATCAGGTGGGAAACACGTGGGAATCACGTGGGAATCACGTGTCAATCACGTGGAAATCACGTGTCAGTCACGTGAGAATCACATGGGAATCACGTGGGAATCACGTGTCAATCTCGTGGGAATCACTTGTCAATCACGTGAGAATCACGTGGGAAGAACGTGGTCATCAAATGTCAATCACGTGGGAATCACGTGGGAATCACGTAGGAATCACTTTGGAGTCACGTGGGAATCACGTGGGAATCACGTGTCAATCACGTGGGAATCACTTGTCAATCACGTGGGAATCACGTGGGAAGAACGTGGTAATCCAATGTCAATCACGTGGGAATCACGTGGGAATCACGTGTCAATAACGTGGGTATCACGTGGGAATCACATGGGAATCACGTGTCAGTCACGTGAGAATCACGTGGGAATCACGTGGGAATCACGTGTCAATCACGTGGGAATCACGTGGGAATCACGTGTCAATCACGTGGGAATCACGTGGGAGTCACGTGTGTATCACGTGGGAATCACGTGTCAATCTCGTGGGAATCACGTGGGAATCACGTGGGCATCACGTGGGCATCACGTTGGAATCATGTGGGAATCACGTGTCAATCACTTGGGAATCACGTGGGAATCACGTGGGAATCATGTGGGAATCACATGGGAATCACGTGACAATCACGTGGGAATCACGTGGGAATCAAGTGGGAATCACGTGGGAATCACATATCAATCACGTGGGAATCATGTGGAATCACGTGTCAATCATGAGGAAATCACGTGGGAATAACGTGTCATTCACGTGGGAATCACGTGGGAATCACGTGGGAATCACATGAAAATCACGTGTTAATCACGTGGGAATCGCGTGACATTCACGTGGAAATCACGTGGTAATCACGTGTGAATCACGTGGGCATCACGTGGGCATCATGTGGGAATCATTTGGGAATCACGTGAGAATCACGTGTCAATCACGTGGGAATCACGTGGTAATCACGTGGGAATCACGTGAGATTCACGCGTCAATCACGTGTCAATCACGTGTCAATCACTTGGAAGTCACCTGGGAATCATGTGGGAATCACGTGTCAATCACGTCGGAATCACGTGGGAATCACGTGTCAATTACGTGGGTATCACGTGGGAATCACATGGGAATCATATGACAATCACGTGGAAATCACTTGTGAATCACGTGGGAATCACCTGTCAATAACGTGGGAATCATGTGGGAATCACGTGTCAATCACGAGGGAATCATGTGGGAATCACGTGGGAATCACTTGGGAATCACGTGGGAATCACGTGTCATTCACGTGGGAATCACGTGGGAATCACATGGGAATCACGTGGGAATCACCTGTCAATCACGTGGGAATCTCGTGGGAATCACGTGGGAATCACCTGTCAATCACGTGGGCATCACGTAGCCATCACGTGAGAAACACGTGGGAATCAGGTGGGAATCACGTGTCAATCACGTGGGAATCACGTGGGAGTCACGTGGGAATCACGTGGGAATCACCTGTCAATCACGTGGGCATCACGTAGTCATCAGGTGGGAAACACGTGGGAATCACGTGGGAATCACGTGTCAATCACGTGGAAATCACGTGTCAGTCACGTGAGAATCACATGGGAATCACGTGGGAATCACGTGTCAATCACGTGGGAATCACTTGTCAATCACGTGAGAATCACGTGGGAAGAACGTGGTCATCAAATGTCAATCACGTGGGAATCACGTGGGAATCACGTAGGAATCACTTTGGAGTCACGTGGGAATCACGTGGGAATCACGTGTCAATCACGTGGGAATCACTTGTCAATCACGTGGGAATCACGTGGGAAGAACGTGGTAATCCAATGTCAATCACGTGGGAATCACGTGGGAATCACGTGTCAATAACGTGGGTATCACGTGGGAATCACATGGGAATCACGTGGGCATCACGTGGGAATCATGTGGGAATCACGTGTCAATCACTTGGGAAAAACGTGGGAATCACGTGGGAATCATGTGGGAATCACAAGGGAATCACGTGACAATCACGTGGGAATCACGTGGGAATCACGTGGGAATCACGTGTCAGTCACGTGAGAATCACATGGGAATCACGTGGGAATCACTTGTCAATCACGTGGAATCCCGTGGGAGTCATGTGGGAATCACGTGGGAATCACATGTCAATCACGTGGGAATCACGTGGGCATCACGTGTCAATACCTGGGAATCTCGTTGTAATCAGGTGGAAATCATGTGTCAATCACGTGAGAATGACATGGGAATCACGTGTCAATCACGTGGGAATACCGTGGGAATATCGTGGGAATCACGTGTCAATCACATGGGAATCACGTGGGAATCACGTGGGAATCACTTGGGAATCACGTGGGAATCACGTGTCATTCACGTGGGAATCACGTGGGAATCACATGGGAATCACGTGAGAATCACCTGTCAATCATGTGGGAATCACGTGGGAATCACCTGTCAATCTTGTGGGAAACACTTGGGAATCACGTGGGAGTCACGTGGGTATCACGTGGGAATCACGTGTCAATAACATGGGAATCAGGTGGGAATCACGTGGGAATCACGTGGGAATCACGTGGGAATCATGTATCAATCACGTGGGCATCACGTAGTCATCACGTGGGAAACACGTGGGAATCACGTGGGAATCACGTGTCAATCACGTGGGAATCCCGTGGGAGTCACGTCGGAATCACGTGGGAATCACCTGTCAATCACGTGGGCATCACGGAGCCATCACGTGTCAATCCCGTGTCAATCACGTGGGTATCATGTGGGAATCACGTGGGAATCATATGACAATCACGTGGAAATCACTTGGGAATCACGTGGGCATCAAGTTGGCATCTCGTGGCAATCATGTGGGAATCACGTGTCAATCACTTGGGAATCACGTGGGAATCACGTGGGAAACACGTGGTAATCACGTGTCAATCACGTGGGTAACACGTGGGAATCACGTGGGAATCACTTGATAATCACGTGGGAATCATGTGGGAATCACCTGTCAATCACGTGGGAATCTCGTGGGAATCACGTGGGAATCTCTTGTCAATCACGGCGGAGCCCGTGGGAGTCATGTGGGAATCACGTGGGAATCACGTGTCAATCACGTGGGAATCACGTGGGAATCAATTGTCAATCACGTGAGAATCACGTGGTAATCACATGTCAATCACGTCGGAATCACGTGGGAATCACGTGTCAATTACGTGGGTATCACGTGGGAATCACGAGGGAATCATATGACAATCACGTGGAAATCACTTGGGAATCACGTGGGAATCACCTGTCAATCACGTGGGAATCATGTGGGAATCACATATCTATCACGAGGGAATCACGTGGGAATCACGTGGGAATCACTTGGGAATCACGTGGGAATCACGTGTCATTCACGTGGGAATCACGTGGGAATCACATGGGAATCACGTGGGAATCACCTGTCAATCACGTGGGAATCTCGTGGGAATCACGTGGGAATCACCTTTCAATCACGTGGGAATCACTTGGGAATCACGTGGGAGTCATGTGGGTATCACCTGGGAATCAGGTGTCAATAACGTTGGAATCAGGAGGGAATCACGTGGGAATCACGTGGGAATCACGTGCGAATCACGTGGGAATCATGCATCAATCACGTGGGCATCACGTAGTCATCACGTGGGAAACACGTGGAAATCACGTGGGAATCACGTGGGAATCACGTGTCAATCACGTGGGAATCACGTGGGAGTCACGTGGGAATCACGTGGGAATCACCTGTCAATCACGTGGGCATCACGTAGCCATCACGTGGGAAACAAGTGGGAATCAGGTGGGAATCACGTGTCAATCACGTGGGAATCACGTGGGAGTCACGTGGGTATCACCTGGGAATCACGTGTCAATAACTTGGGAATCAGGAGGGAATCACGTGGGAATCACGTGGGAATCACGTGGGAATCACGTGTCAATCACGTGGGAATCACGTGGGAGTCACGTGTGAATCAGGTGGGAATCACGTGGGAATCACGTGTCAATCACGTGGGAATCACGTGGGAGTCACGTGGGAATCACGTGGGAATCACCTGTCAATCACGTGGGCATCACGTGGGCATCACGTAGCCCTCACGTGAGAATCACGAGTCAATCACGTGGGTATCATGTGGGAATCACGTGGGAATCATGTGTCAATCACGTGGGAATCACGTTGGAATCACGTGGGAATCACGTGTGAATCACGTGTCAATCAAGTGGGAATCACATGGGAATCACGTGGGTATCACGTGGGCATCACGTGGCAATCATGTGGGAATCACGTGTCAATCACTTGGGAATCACGTGTGAATCACGTGGGAATCACGTGGAAATCACGTGTCATTCACGTGGGAATCACGTGGGAATCACATTTGAATCACGTGGGAATCACCTGCCAATCATGTGGGAATCACGTGGTAATCACGTTGGAATCACCTGTCAATCACGTGGGAATCACTTGGGAATCACTTGGGAGTCACGTGGGTATCATGTGGGAATCACGTGTCAATAACGTGGGAATCAGGTGGGAAACACGTGGGAATCACGTGGCAATCACGTGGGAATCACGTGGGAATCACCTTTCAATCACGTGGGCATCACGGAGCCATCAGGTGGGAATCACGTGTCAATCACGTGGGTATCACGTGGGAATCACGTGGGAATCATGTATCAATCACGTGGGCATAACGTAGTCGTCACGTGGAAAACACGTGGGAATCACGTGGGAATCACGTGTCAATCTCGTGGCAATCACGTGGGAATCACCTGTCAATCACGTGGGCATCACGGAGACATCACGTGGGAATCATGTGTAAATCACGTGGGAATCACGTGGGAATCACGTGGGCATCACGTGGGCATCACGTGGCAATCATGTGGGAATCACGTGTCAATCACTTGGGAATCACGTGGGAATCACTTGGGAATCACGTGGGAATCACGTGTCATTCACGTGCGAATCACGTGGGAATCAATTGGGAATCACGTGGGAATCACGTGTCATTCACGTGGGAATCACGTGGAAATCACATGGGAATCACGTGGGAATCACCTGTCAATCACGTGGGAATCACGTGGGAATCACCTGTCAATCACGTGGAAATCACTTGGGAATCACGTGGGAGTCTGTGGGTATCACCTGGGAATCACGTGTCAATAACGTGGGAATCAGGAGGGAATCACGTGGGAATCATGTGGGAATCACGTGGGAATCACGTGTCAATCATGTGGGAATCACGTGGGAGTCACGTTGGAATCACGTGGGAATCACCTGTCAATCACGTGGGCATCAAGTGGGCATCACGTAGCCCTCACGTGAGAATCACGAGTCAATCACGTGGGTATCACGTGAGAATCACGTGGGAATCACGTGTGAATCACGTGTCAATCAAGTGGGAATCACATGGGAATCACGTGGGTATCACGTGGGCATCACATGGCAATCATGTGGGAATCACGTGTCAATCACTTGGGAATCACGAGGTAATCACGTGGGAATCACGTGGTAATTACGTGGAAATCACGTGGGAAACACGTGGTAATCACGTGTCAATCATGCGGGTATCACTTGGGAATCACGTGGGAATCACTTGGGAATCACGTGGGAATCACGTGGGAATCACGTGTCAATCACGTGGGAATCACGTGGGAATCACGTGTCAATCACGTGGGAATCACGTGGGAGTCACGTGTGTATCACGTGGGAATCACGTGTCAATCTCGTGGGAATCACGTGGGAATCACGTGGGCATCACATGGGCATCACTTTGGAATCATGTGGGAATCACGTGTCAATCACTTGGGAATCACGTGGGAATCACGTGGGAATCATGTGGGAATCACATGGGAATCACGTGACAATCACGTGGGAATCACGTGGGAATCAAGTGGGAATCACGTGGGAATCACATATCAATCACGTGGGAATCATGTGGAATCACGTGTCAATCATGAGGAAATCACGTGGGAATAACGTGTCATTCACGTGGGAATCACGTGGGAATCACGTGGGAATCACATGAAAATCACGTGTTAATCACGTGGGAATCGCGTGACATTCACGTGGAAATCACGTGGTAATCACGTGTGAATCACGTGGGCATCACGTGGGCATCATGTGGGAATCATTTGGGAATCACGTGAGAATCACGTGTCAATCACGTGGGAATCACGTGGTAATCACGTGGGAATCACGTGAGATTCACGCGTCAATCACGTGTCAATCACGTGTCAATCACTTGGAAGTCACCTGGGAATCATGTGGGAATCACGTGTCAATCACGTCGGAATCACGTGGGAATCACGTGTCAATTACGTGGGTATCACGTGGGAATCACATGGGAATCATATGACAATCACGTGGAAATCACTTGTGAATCACGTGGGAATCACCTGTCAATAACGTGGGAATCATGTGGGAATCACGTGTCAATCACGAGGGAATCATGTGGGAATCACGTGGGAATCACTTGGGAATCACGTGGGAATCACGTGTCATTCACGTGGGAATCACGTGGGAATCACATGGGAATCACGTGGGAATCACCTGTCAATCACGTGGGAATCTCGTGGGAATCACGTGGGAATCACCTGTCAATCACGTGGGCATCACGTAGCCATCACGTGAGAAACACGTGGGAATCAGGTGGGAATCACGTGTCAATCACGTGGGAATCACGTGGGAGTCACGTGGGAATCACGTGGGAATCACCTGTCAATCACGTGGGCATCACGTAGTCATCAGGTGGGAAACACGTGGGAATCACGTGGGAATCACGTGTCAATCACGTGGAAATCACGTGTCAGTCACGTGAGAATCACATGGGAATCACGTGGGAATCACGTGTCAATCACGTGGGAATCACTTGTCAATCACGTGAGAATCACGTGGGAAGAACGTGGTCATCAAATGTCAATCACGTGGGAATCACGTGGGAATCACGTAGGAATCACTTTGGAGTCACGTGGGAATCACGTGGGAATCACGTGTCAATCACGTGGGAATCACTTGTCAATCACGTGGGAATCACGTGGGAAGAACGTGGTAATCCAATGTCAATCACGTGGGAATCACGTGGGAATCACGTGTCAATAACGTGGGTATCACGTGGGAATCACATGGGAATCACGTGGGCATCACGTGGGAATCATGTGGGAATCACGTGTCAATCACTTGGGAA